>NW_026777428.1:300000-506325 GCF_028023285.1 Balaenoptera ricei | reverse complement strand
TTAGGGTTAGGGTTAGGGTTAGGGTTAGGGTTAGGGTTAGGGTTAGGGTTAGGGTTAGGGTTAGGGTTAGGGTTAGGGTTAGGGTTAGGGCTCGGTTTAGGGTACGGGTTAGGATTAGGGTACGTGTTAGGGTTAGGGTAGGGGTTAGGGTTAGGGTACGCGTTAGGGTTAGGGTAGTTAGTAAACCTATCCCACTCTCTAGATACCCCTTAGCACGTAAAGGAGTATTATTTGGGGGTCCAGCCATGGAGAAGAGTTTAGACACTAGGATAAGATAAGGAACACACCCATTATAAAGAAATCACATTAGGATTCTATTTTAAGCTGTTCCTTAAAACACTAGTGCTTAGGAAATCTATTGGAGGCAGAAGCAGTCAAGGGTAGCCTAGGGTTAGGGTTAGGCTTAGGGTTAGGCTTAGGGTACGGCTTAGGGTACGGGTTCGGTGAGGGGTGCGGGTACGGCGTAGGGTATGGGTTAGGGTTAGGGTTAGGGTTAGTGTTAGGGTTAGGGCTCGGTTTAGGGTACGGGTTAGGATTAGGGTACGTGTTAGGGTTAGGGTAGGGGTTAGGGTTAGGGTACGCGTTAGGGTTAGGGTAGTTATTAAACCTATCCCACTCTCTAGATACCCCTTAGCACGTAAAGGAATATTATTTGGGGGTCCAGCCATGGAGAAGAGTTTAGACACTAGGATAAGATAAGGAACACACCCATTATAAAGAAATCACATTAGGATTCTATTTTAAGCTGTTCCTTAAAACACTAGTGCTTAGGAAATCTATTGGAGGCAGAAGCAGTCAAGGGTAGCCTAGGGTTAGGGTTAGGCTTAGGGTTAGGCTTAGGGTACGGTTTAGGGTTCGGGTTCGGGGAGGGGTTCGGGTACGGCGTAGGGTATGTGTTATGGTTAGGGTTAGGGTTAGTGTTAGGGTTAGGGCTCAGTTTAGGGTACGGGTTAGGATTAGGGTACGTGTTAGGGTTAGGGTAGGGGTTAGGGTTAGGGTACGCGTTAGGTTTAGGGTAGTTAGTAAACCTATCCCACTCTCTAGATACCCCTTAGCACGTAAAGGAGTATTATTTGGGGATCCAGCCATGGAGAAGAGTTTAGGCACTAGGATAAGATAAGGAACACACCCATTATAAAGAAATCACATTAGGATTCTCTTTTTAAGCTGTTCCTTAAAACACTAGTGCTTAGGAAATCTATTGGAGGCAGAAGCAGTCAAGGGTAGCCTAGGTTTAGGGTTAGGCTTAGGGTTCGGCTTAGGATACGGCTTAGGGTACGGGTTCGGGGAGGGGTGCGGGTACGGCGTAGGGTATGGGTTAGGGTTAGGGTTAGGGTTAGTGTTAGGGTTAGGGCTCGGTTTAGGGTACGGGTTAGGATTAGGGTACGTGTTAGGGTTAGGGTTGGGGTTAGGGTTAGGGTACACGTTAGGGTTAGGGTAGTTATTAAACCTATCCCTCTCTCTAGATACCCCTTAGCACGGAAAGGAATATTATTTGGGGGTCCAGCCATGGAGAAGAGTTTAGACACTAGGATAAGATAAGGAACACACCCATTATAAAGAAATCACATTAGGATTCTATTTTAAGCTGTTCCTTAAAACACTAGTGCTTAGGAAATCTATTGGAGGCAGAAGCAGTCAAGGGTAGCCTAGGGTTAGGGTTAGGCTTAGGGTTAGGCTTAGGGTACGGCTTAGGGTTCGGGTTCGGGGAGGGGTTCGGGTACGGCGTAGGGTATGTGTTATGGTTAGGGTTAGGGTTAGTGTTAGGGTTAGGGCTCGGTTTAGGGTACGGGTTAGGATTAGGGTACGTGTTAGGGTTAGGGTAGGGGTTAGAGTTAGGGTACGCGTTAGGGTTAGGGTAGTTATTAAACCTATCCCACTCTCTAGATACCCCTTAGCACGTAAAGGAATATTATTTGAGGGTGCAGCCATGGAGAAGAGTTTAGACACTAGGATAAGATAAGGAACACACCCATTATAAAGAAATCACATTAGGATTCTCTTTTTAAGCTGTTCCTTAAAACACTAGTGCTTAGGAAATCTATTGGAGGCAGAAGCAGTCAAGGGTAGCCTAGGGTTAGGGTTAGGCTTAGGGTTAGGCTTAGCGTACCGCTTAGGGTACGGGTTTGGGGAGGGGTTCGGTTACGGCGTAGGGTATGGGTTAGGGTTTGGATTAGGGTTAGTGCTAGGGTTAGGGCTCGGTTTAGGGTACGGGTTAGGATTAGGGTACGTGTTAGTGTTAGGGTAGGGGTTAGGGTTAGAGTACGCATTAGGGTTAGGGTAGTTATTAAACCTATCCCACTCTCTAGATACCCCTCAGTACGTAAGGGAATATTATTTGGGGGTGCAGCCATGGAGAAGAGTTTAGACACTAAGATAAGATAAGGAACACACCCATTATAAAGAAATCACATTAGGATTCTCTTTTTAAGCTGTTCCTTAAAACACTAGTGCTTAGGAAATCTATTGGAGGCAGAAGCAGTCAAGGGTAGCGTAGGGTTAGGGTTAGGCTTAGGGTTAGGCTTAGGGTACGGCTTAGGGTACGGGTTCAGGGAGGGGTTCGGGTACGGCGTAGGGTATGCGTTAGGGTTAGTGTTAGTGTTAGTGTTAGGGTTAGGGCTCGGTTCAGGTACGGGTTAGGATTAGGATACGTGTTAGGGTTAGGGTAGGGGTTAGGGTTAGGGTACGCTTTAGGGTTAGGGTAGTTATTAAACCTATCCCACTTTCTAGATACCCCTTAGCACGTAAAGGAATATTATTTGGGGGTCCAGCCATGGAGAAGAGTTTAGACACTAGGATAAATAAGGAACACACCCATTATAAAGAAATCACATTAGGATTCTCTTTTTAAGCTGTTCCTTAAAACAGTAGTGCTTAGGAAATCTATTGGAGGCAGAAGCAGTCAAGGGTAGCCTAGGGTTAGGGTTAGGCTTAGGGTTAGGCTTAGGGTAAGGCTTAGGGTACGGGTTAGGTGAGGGGTGCGGGTACAGCGTAGGGTATGGGTTAGGGTTAGGGTTAGTGTTAGGGTTAGGGCTCGGTTTAGGGTACGGGTTAGGATTAGGGTACGTGTTAGGGTTAGGGTAGGGGTTAGGGTTAGGGTACGCGTTAGGGTTAGGGTAGTTATTAAACCTATCCCACTCTCTAGATACCCCTTAGCACGTAAAGGAATATTATTTGGGGGTCCAGCCATGGAGAAGAGTTTAGACACTAGGATAAGATAAGGAACACACCCATTATAAAGAAATCACATTAGGATTCTCTTTTTAAGCTGTTCCTTAAAACACTAGTGCTTAGGAAATCTATTGGAGGCAGAAGCAGTCAAGGGTAGCCTAGGGATAGGGTTAGGCTTAGGGTTAGGCTTAGGGTACGGCTTAGGGTACGGGTTCGGGGAGGGGTTCGGGTACAGCGTAGGGTATGTGTTAGGGTTAGGGTTAGGGTTAGTGTTAAGGTTACGGCTCGGTTTAGGGTAAGGGTTAGGATTAGGGTACATGTTAGGGTTAGGGTAGGGGTTAGGGTTAGGGTACGCTTTAGGGTTAGGGTAGTTAGTAAATCTATCCCACTCTCTAGATACCCCTTAGCACGTAAAGGAATATTATTTGGGGGTCCAGCCATGGAGAAGAGTTTAGACACTAGGATAAGATAAGGAACACACCCATTATAAAGAAATCACATTAGAATTCTCTTTTTAAGCTGTTCCTTAAAACACTAGTGCTTAGGAAATCTATTGGAGGCAGAAGCAGTCAAGGGTAGCCAAGGGTTAGGGTTAGGCTTAGGGTTAGGCTTAGGGTACGGCTTAGGGTGCGGGTTCGGGGAAGGGTTCGGGTACGGCGTAGGGTATGTGTTATGGTTAGGGTTAGGGTTACTGTTAGGGTCAGGGCTCGGTTTAGGGTACGGGTTAGGATTAGGGTACGTGTTAGGGTTAGGGTAGGGGTTAGGTTTAGGGTACGCGTTAGGGTTAGGGTAGTTAGTAAACCTATCCCACTCTCTAGATACCCCTTAGCACGTAAAGGAGTATTATTTGGGGATCCAGCCATGGAGAAGAGTTTAGGCACTAGGATAAGATAAGGAACACACCCATTATAAAGAAATCACATTAGGATTCTCTTTTTAAGCTGTTCCTTAAAACACTAGTGCTTAGGAAATCTATTGGAGGCAGAAGCAGTCAAGGGTAGCCTAGGGTTAGGGTTAGGCTTAGGGTTAGGCTTAGGGTACGGCTTAGGGTACGGGTTAGGTGAGGGGTGCGGGTACGGCGTAGGGTATGGGTAAGCGTTAGGGTTAGTGTTAGGGTTAGGGCTCGGTTTAGAGTACGGGTTAGGATTAGGGTACGTGTTAGGGTTAGGGTAGGGGTTAGGGTTAGGGTACGCGTTAGGGTTAGGGTAGTTATTAAACCTATCCCACTCTCTAGATACCCCTTAGCACGTAAAGGAATATTATTTGGGGGTCCAGCCATGGAGAAGAGTTTAGACACTAGGATAAGATAAGGAACACACCCATTATAAAGAAATCACATTAGGATTCTCTTTTTAAGCTGTTCCTTAAAACACTAGTGCTTAGGAAATCTATTGGAGGCAGAAGCAGTCAAGGGTAGCCAAGGGTTAGGGTTAGGCTTAGGGTTAGGCTTAGGGTACGGCTTAGGGTTCGAGTTCGGGGAGGGGTTCGGGTATGGCGTAGGGTATGTGTTATGGTTAGGGTTAGGGTTAGTGTTAGGGTCAGGGCTCGGTTTAGGGTACGGGTTAGGATTAGGGTACGTGTTAGGGTTAGGGTAGGGGTTAGGGTTAGGGTACGCGTTAGGGTTAGGGTAGTTAGTAAACCTATCCCACTCTCTAGATACCGCTTCGCACGTAAAGGAATATTATTTGAGGGTGCAGCCATGGAGAAGAGTTTAGACACTAGGATAAGATAAGGAACACACCCATTATAAAGAAATCACATTAGGATTCTCTTTTTAAGCTGTTCCTTAAAACAATAGTGCTTAGGAAATCTATTGGAGGCAGAAGCAGTCAAGGGTAGCCTAGGGTTAGGGTTAGGCTTAGGGTTAGGCTTAGCGTACCGCTTAGGGTACGGGTTTGGGGAGGGGTTCGGTTACGGCGTAGGGTATGGGTTAGGGTTTGGATTAGGGTTAGTGATAGGGTTAGGGCTCGGTTTAGGGTACGGATTAGGATTAGGGTACGTGTTAGTGTTAGGGTAGGGGTTAGGGTTAGAGTACGCATTAGGGTTAGGGTAGTTATTAAACCTATCCCACTCTCTAGATACCCCTTAGCACGTAAAGGAATATTATTTGGGGGTCCAGCCATGGAGAAGAGTTTAGACACTAGGATAAGATAAGGAACACACCCATTATAAAGAAATCACATTAGGATTCTCTTTTTAAGCTGTTCCTTAAAACACTAGTGCTTAGGAAATCTATTGGAGGCAGAAGCAGTCAAGGGTAGCCTAGGGTTAGGGTTAGGCTTAGGGTTAGGCTTAGGGTACGGCTTAGGGTACGGGTTCGGCGTAGGTTATGGGTTTGGGTTAGGGTTAGGGTTAGTGTTAGAGTTAGGGATCGGTTTAGGGTACGGGATAGGATTAGGGTACGTGTTAGGGTTAGGGTAGGGGTTAGGGTTAGGGTACGCGTTAGTGTTAGGGTAGTTATTAAACCTATCCCACTCTCTAGATACCCCTTAGCACGTAAAGGAGTATTATTTGGGGGTTCAGCCATGGAGAAGAGTTTAGACACTAGGATAAGATAAGGAACACACCCATTATAAAGAAATCACATTAGAATTCTCTTTTTAAGCTGTTCCTTAAAACACTAGTGCTTAGGAAATCTATTGGAGGCAGAAGCAGTCAAGGGTAGCCTAGGGTTAGGGTTAGGCTTAGGGTTAGGCTTAGGGTACGGCTTAGGGTACTGGTTTGGGGAGGGGTGCGGGTACGGCGTAGGGTATGGGTTAGGGTTAGGGTTAGGGTTAGGGCTCGGTTTAGGGTACGGGTTAGGATTAGGGTACGTGTTAGTGTTAGGGTAGTGGTTATGGTTAGAGTACGCATTAGGGTTAGGGTAGTTATTAAACCTATCCCACTCTCTAGATACCCCTTCGCACGTAAGGGAATATTATTTGGGGGTGCAGCCATGGAGAAGAGTTTAGACACTAAGATAAGGTAAGGAACACACCCATTATAAAGAAATCACATTAGGATTCTCTTTTTAAGCTGTTCCTTCATACACTAGTGCTTAGGAAATCTATTGGAGGCAGAAGCAGTCAAGGGTAGCCTAGGGTTAGGGTTAGGCTTAGGGTTAGGCTTAGGGTACGGCTTAGGGTACGGGTTCGGGGAGGGGTTCGGGTACGGCGTAGGGTATGTGTTATGGTTAGGGTTAGGGTTAGTGTTAGGGTTAGGGCTCGGTTTAGGGTACGGGTTAGGATTAGGGTACGTGTTAGGGTTAGGGTAGGGGTTAGGGTTAGAGTACGCATTAGGGTTAGGGTAGTTATTAAACCTATCCCACTCTCTAGATACCCCTTAGCACGTAAGGGAATATTATTTGGGGGTGCAGCCATGGAGAAGAGTTTTGACACTAAGATAAGGTAAGGAACACACCCATTATAAAGAAATCACATTAGGATTCTCTTTTTAAGCTGTTCCTTAAAACACTAGTGCTTAGGAAATCTATTGGAGGCAGAAGCAGTCAAGGGTAGCCTAGGGTTAGGGTTAGGCTTAGGGTTAGGCTTAGTGTACGGCTTAGGGTACGGGTTCGGTGAGGGGTGCGGGTACGGCGTAGGGTATGGGTTAGGGTTAGGGTTAGGGTTAGTGTTAGGGTTAGGGCTCGGTTTAGGGTACGGGTTAGGATTAGGGTACGTGTTAGGGTTAGGGTAGGGGTTAGGGTTAGGGTACGCGTTAGTGTTAGGGTAGTTATTAAACCTATCCCACTCTCTAGATACCCCTTAGCACGTAAAGGAGTATTATTTGGGGGTGCAGCCATGGAGAAGAGTTTAGACACTAGGATAAGATAAGGAACACACCCATTATAAAGAAATCACATTAGGATTCTCTTTTTCAGCTGTTCCTTAAAACACTAGTGCTTAGGAAATCTATTAGAGGCAGAAGCAGTCAAGGGTAGCCTAGGGTTAGGGTTAGGCTTAGGGTTAGGCTTAGGGTACGGCTTAGGGTACGGGTTTGGGGAGGGGTGCGGGTACGGCGTAGGGTATGGGTTAGGGTTAGGGTTAGGGTTAGGGCTCGGTTTAGGGTACGGGTTAGGATTAGGGTACGTGTTAGTGTTAGGGTAGGGGTTATGGTTAGAGTACGCATTAGGGTTAGGGTAGTTATTAAACCTATCCCACTCTCTAGATACCCCTTCGCACGTAAGGGAATATTATTTGGGGGTGCAGCCATGGAGAAGAGTTTAGACACTAAGATAAGGTAAGGAACACACCCATTATAAAGAAATCACATTATGATTCTCTTTTTAAGCTGTTCCTTCATACACTAGTGCTTAGGAAATCTATTGGAGGCAGAAGCAGTCAAGGGTAGCCTAGGGTTAGGGTTAGGCTTAGGGTTAGGCTTAGGGTACGGCTTAGGGTACGGGTTCGGGGAGGGGTTCGGGTACGGCGTAGGGTATGTGTTATGGTTAGGGTTAGGGTTAGTGTTAGGGTTAGGGCTCGGTTTAGGGTACGGGTTAGGATTAGGGTACGTGTTAGGGTTAGGGTAGGGGTTAGGGTTAGAGTACGCATTAGGGTTAGGGTAGTTATTAAACCTATCCCACTCTCTAGATACCCCTTAGCACGTAAGGGAATATTATTTGGGGGTGCAGCCATGGAGAAGAGTTTTGACACTAAGATAAGATAAGGAACACACCCATTATAAAGAAATCACATTAGGATTCTCTTTTTAAGCTGTTCCTTAAAACACTAGTGCTTAGGAAATCTATTGGAGGCAGAAGCAGTCAACGGTAGCCTAGGGTTAGGGTTAGGCTTAGGGTTAGGCTTAGGGTACGGCTTAGGGTACGGGTTCGGTGAGGGGTGCGGGTACGGCGTAGGGTATGGGTTAGGGTTAGGGTTAGGGTTAGTGTTAGGGTTAGGGCTCGGTTTAGGGTACGGGTTAGGATTAGGGTACGTGTTAGGGTTAGGGTAGGGGTTAGGGTTAGGGTACGCGTTAGGGTTAGGGTAGTTATTAAACCTATCCCACTCTCTAGATACCCCTTAGCACGTAAAGGAATATTATTTGGGGGTCCAGCCATGGAGAAGAGTTTAGACACTAGGATAAGATAAGGAACACACCCATTATAAAGAAATCACATTAGGATTCTATTTTAAGCTCTTCCTTAAAACACTAGTGCTTAGGAAATCTATTGGAGGCAGAAGCAGTCAAGGGTAGCCTAGGGTTAGGGTTAGGCTTAGGGTTAGGCTTAGGGTACGGTTTAGGGTTCGGGTTCGGGGAGGGGTTCGGGTACGGCGTAGGGTATGTGTTATGGTTAGGGTTAGGGTTAGTGTTAGGGTTAGGGCTCAGTTTAGGGTACGGGTTAGGATTAGGGTACGTGTTAGGGTTAGGGTAGGGGTTAGGGTTAGGGTACGCGTTAGGTTTAGGGTAGTTAGTAAACCTATCCCACTCTCTAGATACCCCTTAGCACGTAAAGGAGTATTATTTGGGGATCCAGCCATGGAGAAGAGTTTAGGCACTAGGATAAGATAAGGAACACACCCATTATAAAGAAATCACATTAGGATTCTCTTTTTAAGCTGTTCCTTAAAACACTAGTGCTTAGGAAATCTATTGGAGGCAGAAGCAGTCAAGGGTAGCCTAGGTTTAGGGTTAGGCTTAGAGTTCGGCTTAGGATACGGCTTAGGGTACGGGTTCGGGGAGGGGTGCGGGTACGGCGTAGGGTATGGGTTAGGGTTAGGGTTAGGGTTAGTGTTAGGGTTAGGGCTCGGTTTAGGGTACGGGTTAGGATTAGGGTACGTGTTAGGGTTAGGGTTGGGGTTAGGGTTAGGGTACACGTTAGGGTTAGGGTAGTTATTAAACCTATCCCTCTCTCTAGATACCCCTTAGCACGGAAAGGAATATTATTTGGGGGTCCAGCCATGGAGAAGAGTTTAGACACTAGGATAAGATAAGGAACACACCCATTATAAAGAAATCACATTAGGATTCTATTTTAAGCTGTTCCTTAAAACACTAGTGCTTAGGAAATCTATTGGAGGCAGAAGCAGTCAAGGGTAGCCAAGGGTTAGGGTTAGGCTTAGGGTTAGGCTTAGGGTACGGCTTAGGGTACGGGTTTCGGGAGGGGTTCGGGTACGGCGTTGGGTATGGGTTAGGGTTAGGGTTAGGGTTAGTGTTAGGGTTAGGGCTCGGTTTAGGGTACGGGATAGGATTAGGGTACGTGTTACGGTTAGGGTTAGGGTACGCGTTAGGGTTAGGGTAGTTATTAAACCTATCCCACTCTCTAGATACCGCTTCGCACGTAAAGGAATATTATTTGAGGGTGCAGCCATGGAGAAGAGTTTAGACACTAGGATAAGATAAGGAACACACCCATTATAAAGAAATCACATTAGGATTCTCTTTTTAAGCTGTTCCTTAAAACAATAGTGCTTAGGAAATCTATTGGAGGCAGAAGCAGTCAAGGGTAGCCTAGGGTTAGGGTTAGGCTTAGGGTTAGGCTTAGCGTACCGCTTAGGGTACGGGTTTGGGGAGGGGTTCGGTTACGGCGTAGGGTATGGGTTAGGGTTTGGATTAGGGTTAGTGATAGGGTTAGGGCTCGGTTTAGGGTACGGATTAGGATTAGGGTACGTGTTAGTGTTAGGGTAGGGGTTAGGGTTAGAGTACGCATTAGGGTTAGGGTAGTTATTAAACCTATCCCACTCTCTAGATACCCCTTAGCACGTAAAGGAATATTATTTGGGGGTCCAGCCATGGAGAAGAGTTTAGACACTAGGATAAGATAAGGAACACACCCATTATAAAGAAATCACATTAGGATTCTCTTTTTAAGCTGTTCCTTAAAACACTAGTGCTTAGGAAATCTATTGGAGGCAGAAGCAGTCAAGGGTAGCCTAGGGTTAGGGTTAGGCTTAGGGTTAGGCTTAGGGTACGGCTTAGGGTACGGGTTCGGCGTAGGTTATGGGTTTGGGTTAGGGTTAGGGTTAGTGTTAGAGTTAGGGATCGGTTTAGGGTACGGGATAGGATTAGGGTACGTGTTAGGGTTAGGGTAGGGGTTAGGGTTAGGGTACGCGTTAGTGTTAGGGTAGTTATTAAACCTATCCCACTCTCTAGATACCCCTTAGCACGTAAAGGAGTATTATTTGGGGGTTCAGCCATGGAGAAGAGTTTAGACACTAGGATAAGATAAGGAACACACCCATTATAAAGAAATCACATTAGCATTCTCTTTTTCAGCTGTTCCTTAAAACACTAGTGCTTAGGAAATCTATTAGAGGCAGAAGCAGTCAAGGGTAGCCTAGGGTTAGGGTTAGGCTTAGGGTTAGGCTTAGGGTACGGCTTAGGGTACTGGTTTGGGGAGGGGTGCGGGTACGGCGTAGGGTATGGGTTAGGGTTAGGGTTAGGGTTAGGGCTCGGTTTAGGGTACGGGTTAGGATTAGGGTACGTGTTAGTGTTAGGGTAGTGGTTATGGTTAGAGTACGCATTAGGGTTAGGGTAGTTATTAAACCTATCCCACTCTCTAGATACCCCTTCGCACGTAAGGGAATATTATTTGGGGGTGCAGCCATGGAGAAGAGTTTAGACACTAAGATAAGGTAAGGAACACACCCATTATAAAGAAATCACATTAGGATTCTCTTTTTAAGCTGTTCCTTCATACACTAGTGCTTAGGAAATCTATTGGAGGCAGAAGCAGTCAAGGGTAGCCTAGGGTTAGGGTTAGGCTTAGGGTTAGGCTTAGGGTACGGCTTAGGGTACGGGTTCGGGGAGGGGTTCGGGTACGGCGTAGGGTATGTGTTATGGTTAGGGTTAGGGTTAGTGTTAGGGTTAGGGCTCGGTTTAGGGTACGGGTTAGGATTAGGGTACGTGTTAGGGTTAGGGTAGGGGTTAGGGTTAGAGTACGCATTAGGGTTAGGGTAGTTATTAAACCTATCCCACTCTCTAGATACCCCTTAGCACGTAAGGGAATATTATTTGGGGGTGCAGCCATGGAGAAGAGTTTTGACACTAAGATAAGGTAAGGAACACACCCATTATAAAGAAATCACATTAGGATTCTCTTTTTAAGCTGTTCCTTAAAACACTAGTGCTTAGGAAATCTATTGGAGGCAGAAGCAGTCAAGGGTAGCCTAGGGTTAGGGTTAGGCTTAGGGTTAGGCTTAGTGTACGGCTTAGGGTACGGGTTCGGTGAGGGGTGCGGGTACGGCGTAGGGTATGGGTTAGGGTTAGGGTTAGGGTTAGTGTTAGGGTTAGGGCTCGGTTTAGGGTACGGGTTAGGATTAGGGTACGTGTTAGGGTTAGGGTAGGGGTTAGGGTTAGGGTACGCGTTAGTGTTAGGGTAGTTATTAAACCTATCCCACTCTCTAGATACCCCTTAGCACGTAAAGGAGTATTATTTGGGGGTCCAGCCATGGAGAAGAGTTTAGACACTAGGATAAGATAAGGAACACACCCATTATAAAGAAATCACATTAGGATTCTCTTTTTCAGCTGTTCCTTAAAACACTAGTGCTTAGGAAATCTATTAGAGGCAGAAGCAGTCAAGGGTAGCCTAGGGTTAGGGTTAGGCTTAGGGTTAGGCTTAGGGTACGGCTTAGGGTACGGGTTTGGGGAGGGGTGCGGGTACGGCGTAGGGTATGGGTTAGGGTTAGGGTTAGGGTTAGGGCTCGGTTTAGGGTACGGGTTAGGATTAGGGCACGTGTTAGTGTTAGGGTAGGGGTTATGGTTAGAGTACGCATTAGGGTTAGGGTAGTTATTAAACCTATCCCACTCTCTAGATACCCCTTCGCACGTAAGGGAATATTATTTGGGGGTGCAGCCATGGAGAAGAGTTTAGACACTAAGATAAGGTAAGGAACACACCCATTATAAAGAAATCACATTATGATTCTCTTTTTAAGCTGTTCCTTCATACACTAGTGCTTAGGAAATCTATTGGAGGCAGAAGCAGTCAAGGGTAGCCTAGGGTTAGGGTTAGGCTTAGGGTTAGGCTTAGGGTACGGCTTAGGGTACGGGTTCGGGGAGGGGTTCGGGTACGGCGTAGGGTATGTGTTATGGTTAGGGTTAGGGTTAGTGTTAGGGTTAGGGCTCGGTTTAGGGTACGGGTTAGGATTAGGGTACGTGTTAGGGTTAGGGTAGGGGTTAGGGTTAGAGTACGCATTAGGGTTAGGGTAGTTATTAAACCTATCCCACTCTCTAGATACCCCTTAGCACGTAAGGGAATATTATTTGGGGGTGCAGCCATGGAGAAGAGTTTTGACACTAAGATAAGGTAAGGAACACACCCATTATAAAGAAATCACATTAGGATTCTCTTTTTAAGCTGTTCCTTAAAACACTAGTGCTTAGGAAATCTATTGGAGGCAGAAGCAGTCAAGGGTAGCCTAGGGTTAGGGTTAGGCTTAGGGTTAGGCTTAGTGTACGGCTTAGGGTACGGGTTCGGTGAGGGGTGCGGGTACGGCGTAGGGTATGGGTTAGGGTTAGGGTTAGGGTTAGTGTTAGGGTTAGGGCTCGGTTTAGGGTACGGGTTAGGATTAGGGTACGTGTTAGGGTTAGGGTAGGGGTTAGGGTTAGGGTACGCGTTAGTGTTAGGGTAGTTATTAAACCTATCCCACTCTCTAGATACCCCTTAGCACGTAAAGGAGTATTATTTGGGGGTCCAGCCATGGAGAAGAGTTTAGACACTAGGATAAGATAAGGAACACACCCATTATAAAGAAATCACATTAGGATTCTCTTTTTCAGCTGTTCCTTAAAACACTAGTGCTTAGGAAATCTATTAGAGGCAGAAGCAGTCAAGGGTAGCCTAGGGTTAGGGTTAGGCTTAGGGTTAGGCTTAGGGTACGGCTTAGGGTACGGGTTTGGGGAGGGGTGCGGGTACGGCGTAGGGTATGGGTTAGGGTTAGGGTTAGGGTTAGGGCTCGGTTTAGGGTACGGGTTAGGATTAGGGCACGTGTTAGTGTTAGGGTAGGGGTTATGGTTAGAGTACGCATTAGGGTTAGGGTAGTTATTAAACCTATCCCACTCTCTAGATACCCCTTCGCACGTAAGGGAATATTATTTGGGGGTGCAGCCATGGAGAAGAGTTTAGACACTAAGATAAGGTAAGGAACACACCCATTATAAAGAAATCACATTATGATTCTCTTTTTAAGCTGTTCCTTCATACACTAGTGCTTAGGAAATCTATTGGAGGCAGAAGCAGTCAAGGGTAGCCTAGGGTTAGGGTTAGGCTTAGGGTTAGGCTTAGGGTACGGCTTAGGGTACGGGTTCGGGGAGGGGTTCGGGTACGGCGTAGGGTATGTGTTATGGTTAGGGTTAGGGTTAGTGTTAGGGTTAGGGCTCGGTTTAGGGTACGGGTTAGGATTAGGGTACGTGTTAGGGTTAGGGTAGGGGTTAGGGTTAGGGTACGCGTTAGGTTTAGGGTAGTTAGTAAACCTATCCCACTCTCTAGATACCCCTTAGCACGTAAAGGAGTATTATTTGGGGATCCAGCCATGGAGAAGAGTTTAGGCACTAGGATAAGATAAGGAACACACCCATTATAAAGAAATCACATTAGGATTCTCTTTTTAAGCTGTTCCTTAAAACACTAGTGCTTAGGAAATCTATTGGAGGCAGAAGCAGTCAAGGGTAGCCTAGGTTTAGGGTTAGGCTTAGGGTTCGGCTTAGGATACGGCTTAGGGTACGGGTTCGGGGAGGGGTGCGGGTACGGCGTAGGGTATGGGTTAGGGTTAGGGTTAGGGTTAGTGTTAGGGTTAGGGCTCGGTTTAGGGTACGGGTTAGGATTAGGGTACGTGTTAGGGTTAGGGTTGGGGTTAGGGTTAGGGTACACGTTAGGGTTAGGGTAGTTATTAAACCTATCCCTCTCTCTAGATACCCCTTAGCACGGAAAGGAATATTATTTGGGGGTCCAGCCATGGAGAAGAGTTTAGACACTAGGATAAGATAAGGAACACACCCATTATAAAGAAATCACATTAGGATTCTATTTTAAGCTGTTCCTTAAAACACTAGTGCTTAGGAAATCTATTGGAGGCAGAAGCAGTCAAGGGTAGCCTAGGGTTAGGGTTAGGCTTAGGGTTAGGCTTAGGGTACGGCTTAGGGTTCGGGTTCGGGGAGGGGTTCGGGTACGGCGTAGGGTATGTGTTATGGTTAGGGTTAGGGTTAGTGTTAGGGTTAGGGCTCGGTTTAGGGTACGGGTTAGGATTAGGGTACGTGTTAGGGTTAGGGTAGGGGTTAGGGTTAGGGTACGCGTTAGGGTTAGGGTAGTTAGTAAACCTATCCCACTCTCTAGATACCCCTTAGCACGTAAAGGAGTATTATTTGGGGATCCAGCCATGGAGAAGAGTTTAGGCACTAGGATAAGATAAGGAACACACCCATTATAAAGAAATCACATTAGGATTCTCTTTTTAAGCTGTTCCTTAAAACACTAGTGCTTAGGAAATCTATTGGAGGCAGAAGCAGTCAAGGGTAGCCTAGGGTTAGGGTTAGGCTTAGGGTTAGGCTTAGGGTACGGCTTAGGGTACGGGTTCGGTGAGGGGTGCGGGTACGGCGTAGGGTATGGGTTAGGGTTAGGGTTAGGGTTAGTGTTAGGGTTAGGGCTCGGTTTAGGGTACGGGTTAGGATTAGGGTACGTGTTAGGGTTAGGGTAGGGGTTAGGGTTAGGGTAGGGGTTAGGTTTAGGGTACGCGTTAGGGTTAGGGTAGTTATTAAACCTATCCCACTCTCTAGATACCCCTTAGCACGTAAAGGAATATTATTTGGGGGTCCAGCCATGGAGAAGAGTTTAGACACTAGGATAAGATAAGGAACACACCCATTATAAAGAAATCATATTAGGATTCTATTTTAAGCTGTTCCTTAAAACACTAGTGCTTAGGAAATCTATTGGAGGCAGAAGCAGTCAAGGGTAGCCTAGGGTTAGGGTTAGGCTTAGGGTTAGGCTTAGGGTACGGCTTAGGGTTCGGGTTCGGGGAGGAGTTCGGGTACGGCGTAGGGTATGTGTTATGGTTAGGGTTAGGGTTAGTGTTAGGGTTAGGGCTCGGTTTAGGGTACGGGTTAGGATTAGGGTACGTGTTAGGGTTAGGGTAGGGGTTAGGGTTAGGGTACGCGTTAGGTTTAGGGTAGTTAGTAAACCTATCCCACTCTCTAGATACCCCTTAGCACGTAAAGGAGTATTATTTGGGGATCCAGCCATGGAGAAGAGTTTAGGCACTAGGATAAGATAAGGAACACACCCATTATAAAGAAATCACATTAGGATTCTCTTTTTAAGCTGTTCCTTAAAACACTAGTGCTTAGGAAATCTATTGGAGGCAGAAGCAGTCAAGGGTAGCCTAGGTTTAGGGTTAGGCTTAGGGTTCGGCTTAGGATACGGCTTAGGGTACGGGTTCGGGGAGGGGTGTGGGTACGGCGTAGGGTATGGGTTAGGGTTAGGGTTAGGGTTAGTGTTAGGGTTAGGGCTCGGTTTAGGGTACGGGTTAGGATTAGGGTACGTGTTAGGGTTAGGGTAGGGGTTAGGGTTAGAGTACGCATTAGGGTTAGGGTAGTTATTAAACCTATCCCACTCTCTAGATACCCCTTAGCACGTAAGGGAATATTATTTGGGGGTGCAGCCATGGAGAAGAGTTTAGACACTAAGATAAGATAAGGAACACACCCATTATAAAGAAATCACATTAGGATTCTCTTTTTAAGCTGTTCCTTAAAACACTAGTGCTTAGGAAATCTATTGGAGGCAGAAGCAGTCAAGGGTAGCGTAGGGTTAGGGTTAGGCTTAGGGTTAGGCTTAGGGTACGGCTTAGGGTACGGGTTCAGGGAGGGGTTCGGGTACGGCGTAGGGTATGCGTTAGGGTTAGTGTTAGGGTTAGTGTTAGGGTTAGGGCTCGGTTCAGGTACGGGTTAGGATTAGGATACGTGTTAGGGTTAGGGTAGGGGTTAGGGTTAGGGTACGCTTTAGGGTTAGGGTAGTTATTAAACCTATCCCACTTTCTAGATACCCCTTAGCACGTAAAGGAATATTATTTGGGGGTCCAGCCATGGAGAAGAGTTTAGACACTAGGATAAATAAGGAACACACCCATTATAAAGAAATCACATTAGGATTCTCTTTTTAAGCTGTTCCTTAAAACAGTAGTGCTTAGGAAATCTATTGGACGCAGAAGCAGTCAAGGGTAGCCTAGGGTTAGGGTTAGGCTTAGGGTTAGGCTTAGGGTAAGGCTTAGGGTACGGGTTAGGTGAGGGGTGCGGGTACAGCGTAGGGTATGGGTTAGGGTTAGGGTTAGTGTTAGGGTTAGGGCTCGGTTTAGGGTACGGGTTAGGATTAGGGTACGTGTTAGGGTTAGGGTAGGGGTTAGGGTTAGGGTACGCGTTAGGGTTAGGGTAGTTATTAAACCTATCCCACTCTCTAGATACCCCTTAGCACGTAAAGGAATATTATTTGGGGGTCCAGCCATGGAGAAGAGTTTAGACACTAGGATAAGATAAGGAACACACCCATTATAAAGAAATCACATTAGGATTCTCTTTTTAAGCTGTTCCTTAAAACACTAGTGCTTAGGAAATCTATTGGAGGCAGAAGCAGTCAAGGGTAGCCTAGGGATAGGGTTAGGCTTAGGGTTAGGCTTAAGGTACGGCTTAGGGTACGGGTTCGGGGAGGGGTTCGGGTACAGCGTAGGGTATGTGTTAGGGTTAGGGTTAGGGTTAGTGTTAAGGTTACGGCTCGGTTTAGGGTAAGGGTTAGGATTAGGGTACATGTTAGGGTTAGGGTAGGGGTTAGGGTTAGGGTACGCTTTAGGGTTAGGGTAGTTAGTAAACCTATCCCACTCTCTAGATACCCCTTAGCACGTAAAGGAATATTATTTGGGGGTCCAGCCATGGAGAAGAGTTTAGACACTAGGATAAGATAAGGAACACACCCATTATAAAGAAATCACATTAGAATTCTCTTTTTAAGCTGTTCCTTAAAACACTAGTACTTAAGAAATCTATTGGAGGCAGAAGCAGTCAAGGGTAGCCAAGGGTTAGGGTTAGGCTTAGGGTTAGGCTTAGGGTACGGCTTAGGGTGCGGGTTCGGGGAAGGGTTCGGGTACGGCGTAGGGTATGTGTTATGGTTAGGGTTAGGGTTACTGTTAGGGTCAGGGCTCGGTTTAGGGTACGGGTTAGGATTAGGGTACGTGTTAGGGTTAGGGTAGGGGTTAGGTTTAGGGTACGCGTTAGGGTTAGGGTAGTTAGTAAACCTATCCCACTCTCTAGATACCCCTTAGCACGTAAAGGAGTATTATTTGGGGATCCAGCCATGGAGAAGAGTTTAGGCACTAGGATAAGATAAGGAACACACCCATTATAAAGAAATCACATTAGGATTCTCTTTTTAAGCTGTTCCTTAAAACACTAGTGCTTAGGAAATCTATTGGAGGCAGAAGCAGTCAAGGGTAGCCTAGGGTTAGGGTTAGGCTTAGGGTTAGGCTTAGGGTACGGCTTAGGGTACGGGTTAGGTGAGGGGTGCGGGTACGGCGTAGGGTATGGGTAAGCGTTAGGGTTAGTGTTAGGGTTAGGGCTCGGTTTAGAGTACGGGTTAGGATTAGGGTACGTGTTAGGGTTAGGGTAGGGGTTAGGGTTAGGGTACGCGTTAGGGTTAGGGTAGTTATTAAACCTATCCCACTCTCTAGATACCCCTTAGCACGTAAAGGAATATTATTTGGGGGTCCAGCCATGGAGAAGAGTTTAGACACTAGGATAAGATAAGGAACACACCCATTATAAAGAAATCACATTAGGATTCTCTTTTTAAGCTGTTCCTTAAAACACTAGTGCTTAGGAAATCTATTGGAGGCAGAAGCAGTCAAGGGTAGCCAAGGGTTAGGGTTAGGCTTAGGGTTAGGCTTAGGGTACGGCTTAGGGTTCGAGTTCGGGGAGGGGTTCGGGTATGGCGTAGGGTATGTGTTATGGTTAGGGTTAGGGTTAGTGTTAGGGTCAGGGCTCGGTTTAGGGTACGGGTTAGGATTAGGGTACGTGTTAGGGTTAGGGTAGGGGTTAGGGTTAGGGTACGCGTTAGGGTTAGGGTAGTTAGTAAACCTATCCCACTCTCTAGATACCCCTTAGCACGTAAAGGAGTATTATTTGGGGATCCAGCCATGGAGAAGAGTTTAGGCACTAGGATAAGATAAGGAACACACCCATTATAAAGAAATCACATTAGGATTCTCTTTTTAAGCTGTTCCTTAAAACACTAGTGCTTAGGAAATCTATTGGAGGCAGAAGCAGTCAAGGGTAGCCTAGGGTTAGGGTTAGGCTTAGGGTTTGGCTTAGGGTACGGCTTAGGATACGGCTTAGGGTACGGGTTCGGGGAGGGGTGCGGGTACGGCGTAGGGTATGGGTTAGGGTTAGGGTTAGTGTTAGGGTTAGGCCTCGGTTTAGGGTACGGGTTAGGATTAGGGTACGTGTTAGGGTTAGGGTAGGGGTTAGGGTTAGGGTACGCGTTAGCGTTAGGGTAGTTATTAAACCTATCCCACTCTCTAGATACCCCTTAGCACGTAAAGGAATATTATTTGAGGGTGCAGCCATGGAGAAGAGTTTAGACACTAGGATAAGATAAGGAACACACCCATTATAAAGAAATCACATTAGG
Organism: Balaenoptera ricei; assembly: GCF_028023285.1. Classification (NCBI taxonomy): domain Eukaryota; kingdom Metazoa; phylum Chordata; class Mammalia; order Artiodactyla; family Balaenopteridae; genus Balaenoptera; species Balaenoptera ricei. Next base: position 487,565 of record NW_026777428.1, on the reverse strand, counting down.
ATTCTCTTTTTAAGCTGTTCCTTAAAACAATAGTGCTTAGGAAATCTATTGGAGGCAGAAGCAGTCAAGGGTAGCCTAGGGTTAGGGTTAGGCTTAGGGTTAGGCTTAGCGTACCGCTTAGGGTACGGGTTTGGGGAGGGGTTCGCGTAGGGCGTAGGGTATGGGTTAGGGTTTGGATTAGGGTTAGTGCTAGGGTTAGGGCTCGGTTTAGGGTACGGGTTAGGATTAGGGTACGTGTTAGTGTTAGGGTAGGGGTTAGGGTTAGAGTACGCATTAGGGTTAGGGTAGTTATTAAACCTATCCCACTCTCTAGATATCCCTCAGCACGTAAGGGAATATTATTTGGGGGTGCAGCCATGGAGAAGAGTTTAGACACTAAGATAAGATAAGGAACACACCCATTATAAAGAAATCACATTAGGATTCTCTTTTTAAGCTGTTCCTTAAAACACTAGTGCTTAGGAAATCTATTGGAGGCAGAAGCAGTCAAGGGTAGCATAGGGTTAGGGTTAGGCTTAGGGTTAGGCTTAGGGTACGGCTTAGGGTACGGGTTCAGGGAGAGGTTCGGGTACGGCGTAGGGTATGCGTTAGGGTTAGTGTTAGGGTTAGTGTTAGGGTTAGGGCTCGGTTCAGGGTACGGGTTAGGATTAGGATACGTGTTAGGGTTAGGGTAGGGGTTAGGGTTAGGGTACGCTTTAGTGTTAGGGTAGTTATTAAACCTATCCCACTTTCTAGATACCCCTTAGCATGTAAAGGAATATTATTTGTGGGTCCAGCCATGGAGAAGAGTTTAAACACTAGGATAAGATAAGGAACAAACCCATTATAAAGAAATCACATTAGGATTCTCTTTTTAAGCTGTTCCTTAAAACACTAGTGCTTAGGAAATCTATTGGAGGCAGAAGCAGTCAAGGGTAGCCTAGGGTTAGGGTTAGGCTTAGGGTTAGGCTTAGGGTACGGCTTAGGGTACGGGTTCGGCGTAGGTTATGGGTTTGGGTTAGGGTTAGGGTTAGTGTTAGATTTAGGGCTCGGTTTAGGGTACGGGATAGGATTAGGGTACGTGTTAGGGTTAGGGTAGGGGTTAGGGTTAGGGTACGCGTTAGTGTTAGGGTAGTTATTAAACCTATCCCACTCTCTAGATACCCCTTAGCACGTAAAGGAGTATTATTTGGGGGTCCAGCCTTGGAGAAGAGTTTAGACACTAGGATAAGATAAGGAACACTCCCATTATAAAGAAATCACATTAGGATTCTCTTTTTCAGCTGTTCCTTAAAACACTAGTGCTTAGGAAATCTATTGGAGGCAGAAGCAGTCAAGGGTAGCCTAGGGTTAGTGTTAGGCTTAGGGTTAGGCTTAGGGTACGGATTAGGGTACGGGTTTGGGGAGGGGTTCGGGTACGGCGTAGGGTATTGGTTAGGGTTCGGGTTAGGGTTAGTGTTAGGGTTAGGGCTCGGTTTAGGGTACGGGTTAGGATTAGGGTACGTGTTAGGGTTAGGTTAGGGGTTAGGGTTAGGGTACGCATTAGGGTTAGGGTAGTTATTAAACCTATCCCACTCTCTAGATACCCCTTAGCACGTAAAGGAATATTATTTGGGGGTCCAGCCATGGAGAAGAGTTTAGACACTAGGATAAGATAAGGAACACACCCATTATAAAGAAATCACATTAGGATTCTCTTTTTTAGCTGTTCCTTAAAACACTAGTGCTTAGGAAATCTATTGGAGGCAGAAGCAGTCAAGGGTAGCCACGGGTTAGGGTTAGGCTTAGGGTTAGGCTTAGGGTACGGCTTAGGGTACGGGTTTCGGGAGGGGTTCGGGTACGGCGTTGGGTATGGGTTAGGGTTAGGGTTAGGGTTAGTGTTAGGGTTAGGGCTCGGTTTAGGGTACGGGATAGGATTAGGGTACGTGTTACGGTTAGGGTTAGGGTACGCGTTAGGGTTAGGGTAGTTATTAAACCTATCCCACTCTCTAGATACCCCTTCGCACGTAAAGGAATATTATTTGAGGGTGCAGCCATGGAGAAGAGTTTAGACACTAGGATAAGATAAGGAACACACCCATTATAAAGAAATCACATTAGGATTCTCTTTTTAAGCTGTTCCTTAAAACAATAGTGCTTAGGAAATCTATTGGAGGCAGAAGCAGTCAAGGGTAGCCTAGGGTTAGGGTTAGGCTTAGGGTTAGGCTTAGCGTACCGCTTAGGGTACGGGTTTGGGGAGGGGTTCGGTTACGGCGTAGGGTATGGGTTAGGGTTTGGATTAGGGTTAGTGCTAGGGTTAGGGCTCGGTTTAGGGTACGGATTAGGATTAGGGTACGTGTTAGTGTTAGGGTAGGGGTTAGGGTTAGAGTACGCATTAGGGTTAGGGTAGTTATTAAACCTATCCCACTCTCTAGATACCCCTTAGCACGTAAAGGAATATTATTTGGGGGTCCAGCCATGGAGAAGAGTTTAGACACTAGGATAAGATAAGGAACACACCCATTATAAAGAAATCACATTAGGATTCTCTTTTTAAGCTGTTCCTTAAAACACTAGTGCTTAGGAAATCTATTGGAGGCAGAAGCAGTCAAGGGTAGCCTAGGGTTAGGGTTAGGCTTAGGGTTAGGCTTAGGGTACGGCTTAGGGTACGGGTTCGGCGTAGGTTATGGGTTTTGGTTAGGGTTAGGGTTAGTGTTAGAGTTAGGGATCGGTTTAGGGTACGGGATAGGATTAGGGTACGTGTTAGGGTTAGGGTAGGGGTTAGGGTTAGGGTACGCGTTAGTGTTAGGGTAGTTATTAAACCTATCCCACTCTCTAGATACCCCTTAGCACGTAAAGGAGTATTATTTGGGGGTTCAGCCATGGAGAAGAGTTTAGACACTAGGATAAGATAAGGAACACACCCATTATAAAGAAATCACATTAGCATTCTCTTTTTCAGCTGTTCCTTAAAACACTAGTGCTTAGGAAATCTATTAGAGGCAGAAGCAGTCAAGGGTAGCCTAGGGTTAGGGTTAGGCTTAGGGTTAGGCTTAGGGTACGGCTTAGGGTACTGGTTTGGGGAGGGGTGCGGGTACGGCGTAGGGTATGGGTTAGGGTTAGGGTTAGGGCTCGGTTTAGGGTACGGGTTAGGATTAGGGTACGTGTTAGGGTTAGGGTAGGGGTTAGGGTTAGAGTACGCATTAGGGTTAGGGTAGTTATTAAACCTATCCCACTCTCTAGATACCCCTTAGCACGTAAGGGAATATTATTTGGGGGTGCAGCCATGGAGAAGAGTTTTGACACTAAGATAAGGTAAGGAACACACCCATTATAAAGAAATCACATTAGGATTCTCTTTTTAAGCTGTTCCTTAAAACACTAGTGCTTAGGAAATCTATTGGAGGCAGAAGCAGTCAAGGGTAGCCTAGGGTTAGGGTTAGGCTTAGGGTTAGGCTTAGTGTACGGCTTAGGGTACGGGTTCGGTGAGGGGTGCGGGTACGGCGTAGGGTATGGGTTAGGGTTAGGGTTAGGGTTAGTGTTAGGGTTAGGGCTCGGTTTAGGGTACGGGTTAGGATTAGGGTACGTGTTAGGGTTAGGGTAGGGGTTAGGGTTAGGGTACGCGTTAGTGTTAGGGTAGTTATTAAACCTATCCCACTCTCTAGATACCCCTTAGCACGTAAAGGAGTATTATTTGGGGGTCCAGCCATGGAGAAGAGTTTAGACACTAGGATAAGATAAGGAACACACCCATTATAAAGAAATCACATTAGGATTCTCTTTTTCAGCTGTTCCTTAAAACACTAGTGCTTAGGAAATCTATTAGAGGCAGAAGCAGTCAAGGGTAGCGTAGGGTTAGGGTTAGGCTTAGGGTTCGGCTTAGGATACGGCTTAGGGTACGGGTTCGGGGAGGGGTGCGGGTACGGCGTAGGGTATGGGTTAGGGTTAGGGTTAGGGTTAGTGTTAGGGTTAGGGCTCGGTTTAGGGTACGGGTTAGGATTAGGGTACGTGTTAGGGTTAGGGTTGGGGTTAGGGTTAGGGTACACGTTAGGGTTAGGGTAGTTATTAAACCTATCCCTCTCTCTAGATACCCCTTAGCACGGAAAGGAATATTATTTGGGGGTCCAGCCATGGAGAAGAGTTTAGACACTAGGATAAGATAAGGAACACACCCATTATAAAGAAATCACATTAGGATTCTATTTTAAGCTGTTCCTTAAAACACTAGTGCTTAGGAAATCTATTGGAGGCAGAAGCAGTCAAGGGTAGCCTAGGGTTAGGGTTAGGCTTAGGGTTAGGCTTAGGGTACGGCTTAGGGTTCGGGTTCGGGGAGGGGTTCGGGTACGGCGTAGGGTATGTGTTATGGTTAGGGTTAGGGTTAGTGTTAGGGTTAGGGCTCGGTTTAGGGTACGGGTTAGGATTAGGGTACGTGTTAGGGTTAGGGTAGGGGTTAGGGTTAGGGTACGCGTTAGGGTTAGGGTAGTTAGTAAACCTATCCCACTCTCTAGATACCCCTTAGCACGTAAAGGAGTATTATTTGGGGATCCAGCCATGGAGAAGAGTTTAGGCACTAGGATAAGATAAGGAACACACCCATTATAAAGAAATCACATTAGGATTCTCTTTTTAAGCTGTTCCTTAAAACACTAGTGCTTAGGAAATCTATTGGAGGCAGAAGCAGTCAAGGGTAGCCTAGGGTTAGGGTTAGGCTTAGGGTTAGGCTTAGGGTACGGCTTAGGGTACGGGTTCGGTGAGGGGTGCGGGTACGGCGTAGGGTATGGGTTAGGGTTAGGGTTAGGGTTAGTGTTAGGGTTAGGGCTCGGTTTAGGGTACGGGTTAGGATTAGGGTACGTGTTAGGGTTAGGGTAGGGGTTAGGGTTAGGGTACGCGTTAGGGTTAGGGTAGTTATTAAACCTATCCCACTCTCTAGATACCCCTTAGCACGTAAAGGAATATTATTTGGGGGTCCAGCCATGGAGAAGAGTTTAGACACTAGGATAAGATAAGGAACACACCCATTATAAAGAAATCATATTAGGATTCTATTTTAAGCTGTTCCTTAAAACACTAGTGCTTAGGAAATCTATTGGAGGCAGAAGCAGTCAAGGGTAGCCTAGGGTTAGGGTTAGGCTTAGGGTTAGGCTTAGGGTACGGCTTAGGGTTCGGGTTCGGGGAGGAGTTCGGGTACGGCGTAGGGTATGTGTTATGGTTAGGGTTAGGGTTAGTGTTAGGGTTAGGGCTCGGTTTAGGGTACGGGTTAGGATTAGGGTACGTGTTAGGGTTAGGGTAGGGGTTAGGGTTAGGGTACGCGTTAGGGTTAGGGTAGTTAGTAAACCTATCCCACTCTCTAGATACCCCTTAGCACGTAAAGGAGTATTATTTGGGGATCCAGCCATGGAGAAGAGTTTAGGCACTAGGATAAGATAAGGAACACACCCATTATAAAGAAATCACATTAGGATTCTCTTTTTAAGCTGTTCCTTAAAACACTAGTGCTTAGGAAATCTATTGGAGGCAGAAGCAGTCAAGGGTAGCCTAGGTTTAGGGTTAGGCTTAGGGTTCGGCTTAGGATACGGCTTAGGGTACGGGTTCGGGGAGGGGTGTGGGTACGGCGTAGGGTATGGGTTAGGGTTAGGGTTAGGGTTAGTGTTAGGGTTAGGGCTCGGTTTAGTGTACGGGTTAGGTTTAGGGTACGTGTTAGGGTTAGGGTAGGGGTTAGGGTTAGAGTACGCATTAGGGTTAGGGTAGTTATTAAACCTATCCCACTCTCTAGATACCCCTTAGCACGTAAGGGAATATTATTTGGGGGTGCAGCCATGGAGAAGAGTTTTGACACTAAGATAAGATAAGGAACACACCCATTATAAAGAAATCACATTAGGATTCTCTTTTTAAGCTGTTCCTTAAAACACTAGTGCTTAGGAAATCTATTGGAGGCAGAAGCAGTCAAGAGTAGCCTAGGGTTAGGGTTAGGCTTAGGGTTAGGCTTAGGGTACGGCTTAGGGTACGGGTTCGGTGAGGGGTGCGGGTACGGCGTAGGGTATGGGTTAGGGTTAGGGTTAGGGTTAGTGTTAGGGTTAGGGCTCGGTTTAGGGTACGGGTTAGGATAAGGGTACGTGTTAGGGTTAGGGTAGGGGTTAGGGTTAGGGTACGCGTTAGGGTTAGGGTAGTTATTAAACCTATCCCACTCTCTAGATACCCCTTAGCACGGAAAGGAATATTATTTGGGGGTCCAGCCATGGAGAAGAGTTTAGACACTAGGATAAGATAAGGAACACACCCATTATAAAGAAATCACATTAGGATTCTATTTTAAGCTGTTCCTTAAAACACTAGTGCTTAGGAAATCTATTGGAGGCAGAAGCAGTCAAGGGTAGCCTAGGGTTAGGGTTAGGCTTAGGGTTAGGCTTAGGGTACAGCTTAGGGTTCGGGTTCGGGGAGGGGTTCGGGTACGGCGTAGGGTATGTGTTATGGTTAGGGTTAGGGTTAGTGTTAGGGTTAGGGCTCGGTTTAGGGTACGGGTTAGGATTAGGGTACGTGTTAGGGTTAGGGTAGGGGTTAGGGTTAGGGTACGCGTTAGGTTTAGGGTAGTTAGTAAACCTATCCCACTCTCTAGATACCCCTTAGCACGTAAAGGAGTATTATTTGGGGATCCAGCCATGGAGAAGAGTTTAGGCACTAGGATAAGATAAGGAACACACCCATTATAAAGAAATCACATTAGGATTCTCTTTTTAAGCTGTTCCTTAAAACACTAGTGCTTAGGAAATCTATTGGAGGCAGAAGCAGTCAAGGGTAGCCTAGGTTTAGGGTTAGGCTTAGGGTTCGGCTTAGGATACGGCTTAGGGTACGGGTTCGGGTAGGGGTGCGGGTACGGCGTAGGGTATGGGTTAGGGTTAGGCTTAGGGTTAGTGTTAGGGTTAGGGCTCGGTTTAGGGTACGGGTTAGGTTTAGGGTACGTGTTAGGGTTAGGGTAGGGGTTAGGGTTAGGGTACGCGTTAGGGTTAGGGTAGTTATTAAACCTATCCCACTCTCTAGATACCCCTTAGCACGTAAAGGAGTATTATTTGGGGGTCCAGCCATGGAGAAGAGTTTAGACACTAGGATAAGATAAGGAACACACCCATTATAAAGAAATCACATTAGGATTCTATTTTAAGCTGTTCCTTAAAACACTAGTGCTTAGGAAATCTATTGGAGGCAGAAGCAGTCAAGGGTAGCCTAGGATTAGGGTTAGGCTTAGGGTTAGGCTTAGGGTATGGCTTAGGGTACGGGTTCGGGGAGGGGTTCGGGTACGGCGTAGGGGATGGGTTAGGGTTAGGGTTAGGGTTAGTGTTAGGGTTAGGGCTCGGTTTAGGGTACGGGTTAGGATTAGGGTACGTGTTAGGGTTAGGGTAGGGGTTAGAGTTAGGGTACGCGTTAGGGTTAGGGTAGTTATTAAACCTATCCCACTCTCTAGATACCCCTTAGCACGTAAAGGAATATTATTTGGGGGTCCAGCCATGGAGAAGAGTTTAGACACTAGGATAAATAAGGAACACACCCATTATAAAGAAATCACATTAGGATTCTCTTTTTAAGCTGTTCCTTAAAACACTAGTGCTTAGGAAATCTATTGGAGGCAGAAGCAGTCAAGGGTAGCCTAGGTTTAGGGTTAGGCTTAGGGTTCGGCTTAGGATACGGCTTAGGGTACGGGTTCGGGGAGGGGTGTGGGTACGGCGTAGGGTATGGGTTAGGGTTAGGGTTAGGGTTAGTGTTAGGGTTAGGGCTCGGTTTAGGGTACGGGTTAGGATTAGGGTACGTGTTAGGGTTAGGGTAGGGGTTAGGGTTAGAGTACGCATTAGGGTTAGGGTAGTTATTAAACCTATCCCACTCTCTAGATACCCCTTAGCACGTAAGGGAATATTATTTGGGGGTGCAGCCATGGAGAAGAGTTTTGACACTAAGATAAGATAAGGAACACACCCATTATAAAGAAATCACATTAGGATTCTCTTTTTAAGCTGTTCCTTAAAACACTAGTGCTTAGGAAATCTATTGGAGGCAGAAGCAGTCAAGAGTAGCCTAGGGTTAGGGTTAGGCTTAGGGTTAGGCTTAGGGTACGGCTTAGGGTACGGGTTCGGTGAGGGGTGCGGGTACGGCGTAGGGTATGGGTTAGGGTTAGGGTTAGGGTTAGTGTTAGGGTTAGGGCTCGGTTTAGGGTACGGGTTAGGATAAGGGTACGTGTTAGGGTTAGGGTAGGGGTTAGGGTTAGGGTACGCGTTAGGGTTAGGGTAGTTATTAAACCTATCCCACTCTCTAGATACCCCTTAGCACGGAAAGGAATATTATTTGGGGGTCCAGCCATGGAGAAGAGTTTAGACACTAGGATAAGATAAGGAACACACCCATTATAAAGAAATCACATTAGGATTCTATTTTAAGCTGTTCCTTAAAACACTAGTGCTTAGGAAATCTATTGGAGGCAGAAGCAGTCAAGGGTAGCCTAGGGTTAGGGTTAGGCTTAGGGTTAGGCTTAGGGTACGGTTTAGGGTTCGGGTTCGGGGAGGGGTTCGGGTACGGCGTAGGGTATGTGTTATGGTTAGGGTTAGGGTTAGTGTTAGGGTTAGGGCTCGGTTTAGGGTACGGGTTAGGATTAGGGTACGTGTTAGGGTTAGGGTAGGGGTTAGGGTTAGGGTACGCGTTAGGTTTAGGGTAGTTAGTAAACCTATCCCACTCTCTAGATACCCCTTAGCACGTAAAGGAGTATTATTTGGGGATCCAGCCATGGAGAAGAGTTTAGGCACTAGGATAAGATAAGGAACACACCCATTATAAAGAAATCACATTAGGATTCTCTTTTTAAGCTGTTCCTTAAAACACTAGTGCTTAGGAAATCTATTGGAGGCAGAAGCAGTCAAGGGTAGCCTAGGTTTAGGGTTAGGCTTAGGGTTCGGCTTAGGATACGGCTTAGGGTACGGGTTCGGGGAGGGGTGCGGGTACGGCGTAGGGTATGGGTTAGGGTTAGGGTTAGGGTTAGTGTTAGGGTTAGGGCTCGGTTTAGGGTACGGGTTAGGATTAGGGTACGTGTTAGGGTTAGGGTTGGGGTTAGGGTTAGGGTACACGTTAGGGTTAGGGTAGTTATTAAACCTATCCCACTCTCTAGATACCCCTTAGCACGGAAAGGAATATTATTTGGGGGTCCAGCCATGGAGAAGAGTTTAGACACTAGGATAAGATAAGGAACACACCCATTATAAAGAAATCACATTAGGATTCTATTTTAAGCTGTTCCTTAAAACACTAGTGCTTAGGAAATCTATTGGAGGCAGAAGCAGTCAAGGGTAGCCTACGGTTAGGGTTAGGCTTAGGGTTAGGCTTAGGGTACAGCTTAGGGTTCGGGTTCGGGGAGGGGTTCGGGTACGGCGTAGGGTATGTGTTATGGTTAGGGTTAGGGTTAGTGTTAGGGTTAGGGCTCGGTTTAGGGTACGGGTTAGGATTAGGGTACGTGTTAGGGTTAGGGTAGGGGTTAGGGTTAGGGTACGCGTTAGGTTTAGGGTAGTTAGTAAACCTATCCCACTCTCTAGATACCCCTTAGCACGTAAAGGAGTATTATTTGGGGATCCAGCCATGGAGAAGAGTTTAGGCACTAGGATAAGATAAGGAACACACCCATTATAAAGAAATCACATTAGGATTCTCTTTTTAAGCTGTTCCTTAAAACACTAGTGCTTAGGAAATCTATTGGAGGCAGAAGCAGTCAAGGGTAGCCTAGGTTTAGGGTTAGGCTTAGGGTTCGGCTTAGGATACGGCTTAGGGTACGGGTTCGGGTAGGGGTGCGGGTACGGCGTAGGGTATGGGTTAGGGTTAGGGTTAGGGTTAGTGTTAGGGTTAGGGCTCGGTTTAGGGTACGGGTTAGGTTTAGGGTACGTGTTAGGGTTAGGGTAGGGGTTAGGGTTAGGGTACGCGTTAGGGTTAGGGTAGTTATTAAACCTATCCCACTCTCTAGATACCCCTTAGCACGTAAAGGAGTATTATTTGGGGGTCCAGCCATGGAGAAGAGTTTAGACACTAGGATAAGATAAGGAACACACCCATTATAAAGAAATCACATTAGGATTCTATTTTAAGCTGTTCCTTAAAACACTAGTGCTTAGGAAATCTATTGGAGGCAGAAGCAGTCAAGGGTAGCCTAGGATTAGGGTTAGGCTTAGGGTTAGGCTTAGGGTATGGCTTAGGGTACGGGTTCGGGGAGGAGTTCGGGTACGGCGTAGGGTATGGGTTAGGGTTAGGGTTAGGGTTAGTGTTAGGGTTAGGGCTCGGTTTAGGGTACGGGTTAGGATTAGGGTACGTGTTAGGGTTAGGGTAGGGGTTAGAGTTAGGGTACGCGTTAGGGTTAGGGTAGTTATTAAACCTATCCCACTCTCTAGATACCCCTTAGCACGTAAAGGAATATTATTTGGGGGTCCAGCCATGGAGAAGAGTTTAGACACTAGGATAAATAAGGAACACACCCATTATAAAGAAATCACATTAGGATTCTCTTTTTAAGCTGTTCCTTAAAACACTAGTGCTTAGGAAATCTATTGGAGGCAGAAGCAGTCAAGGGTAGCCTAGGGTTAGGGTTAGGCTTAGGGTCAGGCTTAGGGTACGGCTTAGGGTACGGGTTCGGTGAGGGGTGCGGGTACGGCGTAGGGTATGGGTTAGGGTTAGGGTTAGTGTTAGGGTTAGGGCTCGGTTTAGGGTACGGGTTAGGATTAGGGTACGTGTTAGGGTTAGGGTAGGGGTTAGGGTTAGGGTACGCTTTAGGGTTAGGGTAGTTAGTAAACCTATCCCACTCTCTAGATACCCCTTAGCACGTAAAGGAATATTATTTGGGGGTCCAGCCATGGAGAAGAGTTTAGACACTAGGATAAGATAAGGAACACACCCATTATAAAGAAATCACATTAGAATTCTCTTTTTAAGCTGTTCCTTAAAACACTAGTGCTTAGGAAATCTATTGGAGGCAGAAGCAGTCAAGGGTAGCCAAGGGTTAGGGTTAGGCTTTGGGTTAGGCTTAGGGTACGGCTTAGGGTTCGGGTTCGGGGAAGGGTTCGGGTACGGCGTAGGGTATGTGTTATGGTTAGGGTTAGGGTTACTGTTAGGGTCAGGGCTCGGTTTAGGGTACGGGTTAGGATTAGGGTACGTGTTAGGGTTAGGGTAGGGGTTAGGGTTAGGGTACGCGTTAGGGTTAGGGTAGTTAGTAAACCTATCCCACTCTCTAGATACCCCTTAGCACGTAAAGGAGTATTATTTGGGGATCCAGCCATGGAGAAGAGTTTAGGCACTAGGATAAGATAAGGAACACACCCATTATAAAGAAATCACATTAGGATTCTCTTTTTAAGCTGTTCCTTAAAACACTAGTGCTTAGGAAATCTATTGGAGGCAGAAGCAGTCAAGGGTAGCCTAGGTTTAGGGTTAGGCTTAGGGTTCGGCTTAGGATACGGCTTAGGGTACGGGTTCGGGGAGGGGTGCGGGTACGGCGTAGGGTATGGGTTAGGGTTAGGGTTAGGGTTAGTGTTAGGGTTAGGGCTCGGTTTAGGGTACGGGTTAGGATTAGGGTACATGTTAGGGTTAGGGTAGGGGTTAGGGTTAGGGTACGCTTTAGGGTTAGGGTAGTTAGTAAACCTATCCCACTCTCTAGATACCCCTTAGCACGTAAAGGAATATTATTTGGGGGTTCAGCCATGGAGAAGAGTTTAGACACTAGGATAAGATTAGGAACACACCCATTATAAAGAAATCACATTAGAATTCTCTTTTTAAGCTGTTCCTTAAAACACTAGTGCTTAGGAAATCTATTGGAGGCAGAAGCAGTCAAGGGTAGCCAAGGGTTAGGGTTAGGCTTAGGGTTAGGCTTAGGGTACGGCTTAGGGTTCGAGTTCGGGGAGGGGTTCGGGTATGGCGTAGGGTATGTGTTATGGTTAGGGTTAGGGTTAGTGTTAGGGTCAGGGCTCGGTTTAGGGTACGGGTTAGGATTAGGGTACGTGTTAGGGTTAGGGTAGGGGTTAGGGTTAGGGTACGCGTTAGGGTTAGGGTAGTTAGTAAACCTATCCCACTCTCTAGATACCCCTTAGCACGTAAAGGAGTATTATTTGGGGATCCAGCCATGGAGAAGAGTTTAGGCACTAGGATAAGATAAGGAACACACCCATTATAAAGAAATCACATTAGGATTCTCTTTTTAAGCTGTTCCTTAAAACACTAGTGCTTAGGAAATCTATTGGAGGCAGAAGCAGTCAAGGGTAGCCTAGGGTTAGGGTTAGGCTTAGGGTTTGGCTTAGGGTACGGCTTAGGATACGGCTTAGGGTACGGGTTCGGGGAGGGGTGCGGGTACGGCGTAGGGTATGGGTTAGGGTTAGGGTTAGGGTTCGGGTTAGGGCTCGGTTTAGGGTACGGGTTAGGATTAGGGTACGTGTTAGGGTTAGGGTAGAGGTTAGGGTTAGGGTACGCGTTAGCGTTAGTGTAGTTATTAAACCTATCCCACTCTCTAGATACCCCTTAGCACGTAAAGGAATATTATTTGAGGGTGCAGCCATGGAGAAGAGTTTAGACACTAGGATAAGATAAGGAACACACCCATTATAAAGAAATCACATTAGGATTCTCTTTTTAAGCTGTTCCTTAAAACAATAGTGCTTAGGAAATCTATTGGAGGCAGAAGCAGTCAAGGGTAGCCTAGGGTTAGGGTTAGGCTTAGGGTTAGGCTTAGCGTACCGCTTAGGGTACGGGTTTGGGGAGGGGTTCGCGTACTGCGTAGGGTATGGGTTAGGGTTTGGATTAGGGTTAGTGCTAGGGTTAGGGCTCGGTTTAGGGTACGGGTTAGGATTAGGGTACGTGTTAGTGTTAGGGTAGGGGTTAGGGTTAGAGTACGCATTAGGGTTAGGGTAGTTATTAAACCTATCCCACTCTCTAGATATCCCTCAGCACGTAAGGGAATATTATTTGGGGGTGCAGCCATGGAGAAGAGTTTAGACACTAAGATAAGATAAGGAACACACCCATTATAAAGAAATCACATTAGGATTCTCTTTTTAAGCTGTTCCTTAAAACACTAGTGCTTAGGAAATCTATTGGAGGCAGAAGCAGTCAAGGGTAGCATAGGGTTAGGGTTAGGCTTAGGGTTAGGCTTAGGGTACGGCTTAGGGTACGGGTTCAGGGAGAGGTTCGGGTACGGCGTAGGGTATGCGTTAGGGTTAGTGTTAGGGTTAGTGTTAGGGTTAGGGCTCGGTTCAGGGTACGGGTTAGGATTAGGATACGTGTTAGGGTTAGGGTAGGGGTTAGGGTTAGGGTACACTTTAGGGTTAGGGTAGTTATTAAACCTATCCCACTTTCTAGATACCCCTTAGCACGTAAAGGAATATTATTTGTGGGTCCAGCCATGGAGAAGAGTTTAAACACTAGGATAAGATAAGGAACACACCCATTATAAAGAAATCACATTAGGATTCTCTTTTTAAGCTGTTCCTTAAAACACTAGTGCTTAGGAAATCTATTGGAGGCAGAAGCAGTCAAGGGTAGCCTAGGGTTAGGGTTAGGCTTAGGGTTAGGCTTAGGGTACGGCTTAGGGTACGGGTTCGGCGTAGGTTATGGGTTTGGGTTAGGGTTAGGGTTAGTGTTAGATTTAGGGCTCGGTTTAGGGTACGGGATAGGATTAGGGTACGTGTTAGGGTTAGGGTAGGGGTTAGGGTTAGGGTACGCGTTAGTGTTAGGGTAGTTATTAAACCTATCCCACTCTCTAGATACCCCTTAGCACGTAAAGGAGTATTATTTGGGGGTCCAGCCTTGGAGAAGAGTTTAGACACTAGGATAAGATAAGGAACACTCCCATTATAAAGAAATCACATTAGGATTCTCTTTTTCAGCTGTTCCTTAAAACACTAGTGCTTAGGAAATCTATTGGAGGCAGAAGCAGTCAAGGGTAGCCTAGGGTTAGTGTTAGGCTTAGGGTTAGGCTTAGGGTACGGATTAGGGTACGGGTTTGGGGAGGGGTTCGGGTACGGCGTAGGGTATTGGTTAGGGTTCGGGTTAGGGTTAGTGTTAGGGTTAGGGCTCGGTTTAGGGTACGGGTTAGGATTAGGGTACGTGTTAGGGTTAGGGTAGGGGTTAGGGTTAGGGTACGCATTAGGGTTAGGGTAGTTATTAAACCTATCCCACTCTCTAGATACCCCTTAGCACGTAAAGGAATATTATTTGGGGGTCCAGCCATGGAGAAGAGTTTAGACACTAGGATAAGATAAGGAACACACCCATTATAAAGAAATCACATTAGGATTCTCTTTTTTAGCTGTTCCTTAAAACACTAGTGCTTAGGAAATCTATTGGAGGCAGAAGCAGTCAAGGGTAGCCAAGGGTTAGGGTTAGGCTTAGGGTTAGGCTTAGGGTACGGCTTAGGGTACGGGTTTCGGGAGGGGTTCGGGTACGGCATTGGGTATGGGTTAGGGTTAGGGTTAGGGTTAGTGTTAGGGTTAGGGCTCGGTTTAGGGTACGGGATAGGATTAGGGTACGTGTTAGGGTTAGGGTTAGGGTACGCGTTAGGGTTAGGGTAGTTATTAAACCTATCCCACTCTCTAGATACCCCTTCGCACGTAAAGGAATATTATTTGAGGGTGCAGCCATGGAGAAGAGTTTAGACACTAGGATAAGATAAGGAACACACCCATTATAAAGAAATCACATTAGGATTCTCTTTTTAAGCTGTTCCTTAAAACAATAGTGCTTAGGAAATCTATTGGAGGCAGAAGCAGTCAAGGGTAGCCTAGGGTTAGGGTTAGGCTTAGGGATAGGCTCAGCGTACCGCTTAGGGTACGGGTTTGGGGAGGGGTTCGGTTACGGCGTAGGGTATGGGATAGGGTTTGGATTAGGGTTAGTGCTAGGGTTAGGGCTCGGTTTAGGGTACGGATTAGGATTAGGGTACGTGTTAGTGTTAGGGTAGGGGTTAGGGTTAGAGTACGCATTAGGGTTAGGGTAGTTATTAAACCTATCCCACTCTCTAGATACCCCTTAGCACGTAAAGGAATATTATTTGGGGGTCCAGCCATGGAGAAGAGTTTAGACACTAGGATAAGATAAGGAACACACCCATTATAAAGAAAACACATTAGGATTCTCTTTTTAAGCTGTTCCTTAAAACACTAGTGCTTAGGAAATCTATTGGAGGCAGAAGCAGTCAAGGGTAGCCTAGGGTTAGGGTTAGGCTTAGGGTTAGGCTTAGGGTACGGCTTAGGGTACGGGTTCGGCGTAGGTTATGGGTTTGGGTTAGGGTTAGGGTTAGTGTTAGAGTTAGGGATCGGTTTAGGGTACGGGATAGGATTAGGGTACGTGTTAGGGTTAGGGTAGGGGTTAGGGTTAGGGTACGCGTTAGTGTTAGGGTAGTTATTAAACCTATCCCACTCTCTAGATACCCCTTAGCACGTAAAGGAGTATTATTTGGGGGTCCAGCCATGGAGAAGAGTTTAGACACTAGGATAAGATAAGGAACACACCCATTATAAAGAAATCACATTAGGATTCTCTTTTTAAGCTGTTCCTTAAAACACTAGTGCTTAGGAAATCTATTAGAGGCAGAAGCAGTCAAGGGTAGCCTAGGGTTAGGGTTAGGCTTAGGGTTAGGCTTAGGGTACGGCTTAGGGTACGGGTTTGGGGAGGGTTGCGGGTACGGCGTAGGGTATGTGTTATGGTTAGGGTTAGGGTTAGTGTTAGGGTTAGGGCTCGGTTTAGGGTACGGGTTAGGATTAGGGTACGTGTTAGGGTTAGGGTAGGGGTTAGGGTTAGAGTACGCATTAGGGTTAGGGTAGTTATTAAACCTATCCCACTCTCTAGATACCCCTTAGCACGTAAGGGAATATTATTTGGGGGTGCAGCCATGGAGAAGAGTTTTGACACTAAGATAAGATAAGGAACACACCCATTATAAAGAAATCACATTAGGATTCTCTTTTTAAGCTGTTCCTTAAAACACTAGTGCTTAGGAAATCTATTGGAGGCAGAAGCAGTCAAGGGTAGCCTAGGGTTAGGGTTAGGCTTAGGGTTAGGCTTAGGGTTAGGCTTAGGGTACGGGTTCGGTGAGGGGTGCGGGTACGGCGTAGGGTATGGGTTAGGGTTAGGGTTAGGGTTAGTGTTAGGGTTAGGGCTCGGTTTAGGGTACGGGTTAGGATTAGGGTACGTGTTAGGGTTAGGGTAGGGGTTAGGGTTAGGGTACGCGTTAGTGTTAGGGTAGTTATTAAACCTATCCCACTCTCTAGATACCCCTTAGCACGTAAAGGAATATTATTTGGGGGTCCAGCCATGGAGAAGAGTTTAGACACTAGGATAAGATAAGGAACACACCCATTATAAAGAAATCACATTAGGATTCTCTTTTTAAGCTGTTCCTTAAAACACTAGTGCTTAGGAAATCTATTGGAGGCAGAAGCAGTCAAGGGTAGCCTAGGGTTAGGGTTAGGCTTAGGGTACGGCTTAGGGTACGGCTTAGGGTACGGGTTCGGTGAGGGGTTCGGGTACAGCGTAGGGTATGTGTTAGGGTTAGGGTTAGGGTTAGTGATAAGGTTACGGCTCGGTTTAGGGTACGGGTTAGGATTAGGGTACATGTTAGGGTTAGGGTAGGGGTTAGGGTTAGGGTACGCTTTAGGGTTAGGGTAGTTAGTAAACCTATCCCACTCTCTAGATACCCCTTAGCACGTAAAGGAATATTATTTGGGGGTTCAGCCATGGAGAAGAGTTTAGACACTAGGATAAGATAAGGAACACACCCATTATAAAGAAATCACATTAGAATTCTCTTTTTAAGCTGTTCCTTAAAACACTAGTGCTTAGGAAATCTATTGGAGGCAGAAGCAGTCAAGGGTAGCCAAGGGTTAGGGTTAGGCTTAGGGTTAGGCTTAGGGTACGGCTTAGGGTTCGAGTTCGGGGAGGGGTTCGGGTATGGCGTAGGGTATGTGTTATGGTTAGGGTTAGGGTTAGTGTTAGGGTCAGGGCTCGGTTTAGGGTACGGGTTAGGATTAGGGTACGTGTTAGGGTTAGGGTAGGGGTTAGGGTTAGGGTACGCGTTAGGGTTAGGGTAGTTAGTAAACCTATCCCACTCTCTAGATACCCCTTAGCACGTAAAGGAGTATTATTTGGGGATCCAGCCATGGAGAAGAGTTTAGGCACTAGGATAAAATAAGGAACACACCCATTATAAAGAAATCACATTAGGATTCTCTTTTTAAGCTGTTCCTTAAAACACTAGTGCTTAGGAAATCTATTGGAGGCAGAAGCAGTCAAGGGTAGCCTAGGGTTAGGGTTAGGCTTAGGGTTTGGCTTAGGGTACGGCTTAGGATACGGCTTAGGGTACGGGTTCGGGGAGGGGTGCGGGTACGGCGTAGGGTATGGGTTAGGGTTAGGGTTAGGGTTCGGGTTAGGGCTCGGTTTAGGGTACGGGTTAGGATTAGGGTACGTGTTAGGGTTAGGGTAGAGGTTAGGGTTAGGGTACGCGTTAGCGTTAGGGTAGTTATTAAACCTATCCCACTCTCTAGATACCCCTTAGCACGTAAAGGAATATTATTTGAGGGTGCAGCCATGGAGAAGAGTTTAGACACTAGGATAAGATAAGGAACACACCCATTATAAAGAAATCACATTAGGATTCTCTTTTTAAGCTGTTCCTTAAAACAATAGTGCTTAGGAAATCTATTGGAGGCAGAAGCAGTCAAGGGTAGCCTAGGGTTAGGGTTAGGCTTAGGGTTAGGCTTAGCGTACCGCTTAGGGTACGGGTTTGGGGAGGGGTTCGCGTACTGCGTAGGGTATGGGTTAGGGTTTGGATTAGGGTTAGTGCTAGGGTTAGGGCTCGGTTTAGGGTACGGGTTAGGATTAGGGTACGTGTTAGTGTTAGGGTAGGGGTTAGGGTTAGAGTACGCATTAGGGTTAGGGTAGTTATTAAACCTATCCCACTCTCTAGATATCCCTCAGCACGTAAGGGAATATTATTTGGGGGTGCAGCCATGGAGAAGAGTTTAGACACTAAGATAAGATAAGGAACACACCCATTATAAAGAAATCACATTAGGATTCTCTTTTTAAGCTGTTCCTTAAAACACTAGTGCTTAGGAAATCTATTGGAGGCAGAAGCAGTCAAGGGTAGCCTAGTGTTAGGGTTAGGCTTAGGGTTAGGCTTAGGGTACGGCTTAGGGTACGGGTTCGGCGTAGGTTATGGGTTTGGGTTAGGGTTAGGGTTAGTGTTAGATTTAGGGCTCGGTTTAGGGTACGGGATAGGATTAGGGTACGTGTTAGGGTTAGGGTAGGGGTTAGGGTTAGGGTACGCGTTAGTGTTAGGGTAGTTATTAAACCTATCCCACTCTCTAGATACCCCTTAGCACGTAAAGGAGTATTATTTGGGGGTCCAGCCTTGGAGAAGAGTTTAGACACTAGGATAAGATAAGGAACACTCCCATTATAAAGAAATCACATTAGGATTCTCTTTTTCAGCTGTTCCTTAAAACACTAGTGCTTAGGAAATCTATTGGAGGCAGAAGCAGTCAAGGGTAGCCTAGGGTTAGTGTTAGGCTTAGGGTTAGGCTTAGGGTACGGATTAGGGTACGGGTTTGGGGAGGGGTTCGGGTACGGCGTAGGGTATTGGTTAGGGTTCGGGTTAGGGTTAGTGTTAGGGTTAGGGCTCGGTTTAGGGTACGGGTTAGGATTAGGGTACGTGTTAGGGTTAGGGTAGGGGTTAGGGTTAGGGTACGCATTAGGGTTAGGGTAGTTATTAAACCTATCCCACTCTCTAGATACCCCTTAGCACGTAAAGGAATATTATTTGGGGGTCCAGCCATGGAGAAGAGTTTAGACACTAGGATAAGATAAGGAACACACCCATTATAAAGAAATCACATTAGGATTCTCTTTTTTAGCTGTTCCTTAAAACACTAGTGCTTAGGAAATCTATTGGAGGCAGAAGCAGTCAAGGGTAGCCAAGGGTTAGGGTTAGGCTTAGGGTTAGGCTTAGGGTACGGCTTAGGGTACGGGTTTCGGGAGGGGTTCGGGTACGGCGTTGGGTATGGGTTAGGGTTAGGGTTAGGGTTAGTGTTAGGGTTAGGGCTCGGTTTAGGGTACGGGATAGGATTAGGGTACGTGTTAGGGTTAGGGTTAGGGTACGCGTTAGGGTTAGGGTAGTTATTAAACCTATCCCACTCTCTAGATACCCCTTAGCACGTAAAGGAATATTATTTGGGGGTCCAGCCATGGAGAAGAGTTTAGACACTAGGATAAGATAAGGAACACACCCATTATAAAGAAATCATATTAGGATTCTATTTTAAGCTGTTCCTTAAAACACTAGTGCTTAGGAAATCTATTGGAGGCAGAAGCAGTCAAGGGTAGCCTAGGGTTAGGGTTAGGCTTAGGGTTAGGCTTAGGGTACGGCTTAGGGTTCGGGTTCGGGGAGGGGTTCGGGTACGGCGTAGGGTATGTGTTATGGTTAGGGTTAGGGTTAGTGTTAGGGTTAGGGCTCGGTTTAGGGTACGGGTTAGGATTAGGGTACGTGTTAGGGTTAGGGTAGGGGTTAGGGTTAGGGTACGCGTTAGGGTTAGGGTAGTTAGTAAACCTATCCCACTCTCTAGATACCCCTTAGCACGTAAAGGAGTATTATTTGGGGATCCAGCCATGGAGAAGAGTTTAGGCACTAGGATAAGATAAGGAACACACCCATTATAAAGAAATCACATTAGGATTCTCTTTTTAAGCTGTTCCTTAAAACACTAGTGCTTAGGAAATCTATTGGAGGCAGAAGCAGTCAAGGGTAGCCTAGGTTTAGGGTTAGGCTTAGGGTTCGGCTTAGGATACGGCTTAGGGTACGGGTTCGGGGAGGGGTGTGGGTACGGCGTAGGGTATGGGTTAGGGTTAGGGTTAGGGTTAGTGTTAGGGTTAGGGCTCGGTTTAGGGTACGGGTTAGGATTAGGGTACGTGTTAGGGTTAGGGTAGGGGTTAGGGTTAGAGTACGCATTAGGGTTAGGGTAGTTATTAAACCTATCCCACTCTCTAGATACCCCTTAGCACGTAAGGGAATATTATTTGGGGGTGCAGCCATGGAGAAGAGTTTTGACACTAAGATAAGATAAGGAACACACCCATTATAAAGAAATCACATTAGGATTCTCTTTTTAAGCTGTTCCTTAAAACACTAGTGCTTAGGAAATCTATTGGAGGCAGAAGCAGTCAAGGGTAGCCTAGGGTTAGGGTTAGGCTTAGGGTTAGGCTTAGGGTACGGCTTAGGGTACGGGTTCGGTGAGGGGTGCGGGTACGGCGTAGGGTATGGGTTAGGGTTAGGGTTAGGGTTAGTGTTAGGGTTAGGGCTCGGTTTAGGGTACGGGTTAGGATTAGGGTACGTGTTAGGGTTAGGGTACGCGTTAGGGTTAGGGTACGCGTTAGGGTTAGGGTAGTTATTAAACCTATCCCACTCTCTAGATACCCCTTAGCACGTAAAGGAATATTATTTGAGGGTGCAGCCATGGAGAAGAGTTTAGACACTAGGATAAGATAAGGAACACACCCATTATAAAGAAATCACATTAGGATTCTCTTTTTAAGCTGTTCCTTAAAACACTAGTGCTTAGGAAATCTATTGGAGGCAGAAGCAGTCAAGGGTAGCCTAGGGTTAGGGTTAGGCTTAGGGTTAGGCTTAGCGTACCGCTTAGGGTACGGGTTTGGGGAGGGGTTCGGTTACGGCGTAGGGTATGGGTTAGGATTTGGATTAGGGTTAGTGCTAGGGTTAGGGCTCGGTTTAGGGTACGGATTAGGATTAGGGTACGTGTTAGTGTTAGGGTAGGGGTTAGGGTTAGAGTACGCATTAGGGTTAGGGTAGTTATTAAACCTATCCCACTCTCTAAATACCCCTTAGCACGTAAAGGAATATTATTTGGGGGTCCAGCCATGGAGAAGAGTTTAGACACTAGGATAAGATAAGGAACACACCCATTATAAAGAAATCACATTAGGATTCTCTTTTTAAGCTGTTCCTTAAAACACTAGTGCTTAGGAAATCTATTGGAGGCAGAAGCAGTCAAGGGTAGCCTAGGGTTAGGGTTAGGCTTAGGGTTAGGCTTAGGGTACGGCTTAGGGTACGGGTTCGGCGTAGGTTATGGGTTTGGGTTAGGGTTAGGGTTAGTGTTAGAGTTAGGGATTGGTTTAGGGTACGGGATAGGATTAGGGTACGTGTTAGGGTTAGGGTAGGGGTTAGGGTTAGGGTACGCGTTAGTGTTAGGGTAGTTATTAAACCTATCCCACTCTCTAGATACCCCTTAGCACGTAAAGGAGTATTATTTGGGGGTCCAGCCATGGAGAAGAGTTTAGACACTAGGATAAGATAAGGAACACACCCATTATAAAGAAATCACATTAGGATTCTCTTTTTCAGCTGTTCCTTAAAACACTAGTGCTTAGGAAATCTATTAGAGGCAGAAGCAGTCAAGGGTAGCCTAGGGTTAGGGTTAGGCTTAGGGTTAGGCTTAGGGTACGGCTTAGGGTACTGGTTTGGGGAGGGGTGCGGGTATGGCGTAGGGTATGGGTTAGGGTTAGGGTTAGGGCTCGGTTTAGGGTACGGGTTAGGATTAGGGTACGTGTTAGTGTTAGGGTAGGGGTTATGGTTAGAGTACGCATTAGGGTTAGGGTAGTTATTAAACCTATCCCACTCTCTAGATACCCCTTCGCACGTAAGGGAATATTATTTGGGGGTGCAGCCATGGAGAAGAGTTTAGACACTAAGATAAGGTAAGGAACACACCCATTATAAAGAAATCACATTAGGATTCTCTTTTTAAGCTGTTCCTTCATACACTAGTGCTTAGGAAATCTATTGGAGGCAGAAGCAGTCAAGGGTAGCCTAGGGTTAGGGTTAGGCTTAGGGTTAGGCTTAGGGTACGGCTTAGGGTACGGGTTCGGTGAGGGGTGCGGGTACGGCATAGGGTATGGGTTAGGGTTAGGGTTAGGGTTAGTGTTAGGGTTAGGGCTCGGTTTAGGGTACGGGTTAGGATTAGGGTACGTGTTAGGGTTAGGGTAGGGGTTAGGGTTAGGGTACGCGTTAGTGTTAGGGTAGTTATTAAACCTATCCCACTCTCTAGATACCCCTTAGCACGTAAAGGAGTATTATTTGGGGGTCCAGCCATGGAGAAGAGTTTAGACACTAGGATAAGATAAGGAACACACCCATTATAAAGAAATCACATTAGGATTCTCTTTTTCAGCTGTTCCTTAAAACACTAGTGCTTAGGAAATCTATTAGAGGCAGAAGCAGTCAAGGGTAGCCTAGGGTTAGGGTTAGGCTTAGGGTTAGGCTTAGGGTACGGCTTAGGGTATGGGTTTGGGGAGGGGTGCGGGTACGGCGTAGGGTATGGGTTAGGGTTAGGGTTAGGGTTAGGGCTCGGTTTAGGGTACGGGTTAGGATTAGGGTACGTGTTAGTGTTAGGGTAGGGGTTATGGTTAGAGTACGCATTAGGGTTAGGGTAGTTATTAAACCTATCCCACTCTCTAGATACCCCTTCGCACGTAAGGGAATATTATTTGGGGGTGCAGCCATGGAGAAGAGTTTAGACACTAAGATAAGGTAAGGAACACACCCATTATAAAGAAATCACATTAGGATTCTCTTTTTAAGCTGTTCCTTCATACACTAGTGCTTAGGAAATCTATTGGAGGCAGAAGCAGTCAAGGGTAGCCTAGGATTAGGGTTAGGCTTAGGGTTAGGCTTAGGGTACGGCTTAGGGTACGGGTTCGGGGAGGGGTTCGGGTACGGCGTAGGGTATGTGTTATGGTTAGGGTTAGGGTTAGTGTTAGGGTTAGGGCTCGGTTTAGGGTATGGGTTAGGATTAGGGTACGTGTTAGGGTTAGGGTAGGGGTTAGGGTTAGAGTACGCTTTAGGGTTAGGGTAGTTATTAAACCTATCCCACTCTCTAGATACCCCTTAGCACGTAAGGGAATATTATTTGGGGGTGCAGCCATGGAGAAGAGTTTTGACACTAAGATAAGGTAAGGAACACACCCATTATAAAGAAATCACATTAGGATTCTCTTTTTAAGCTGTTCCTTAAAACACTAGTGCTTAGGAAATCTATTGGAGGCAGAAGCAGTCAAGGGTAGCCTAGGGTTAGGGTTAGGCTTAGGGTTAGGCTTAGGGTATGGCTTAGGGTACGGGTTCGGTGAGGGGTGCGGGTACGGCATAGGGTATGGGTTAGGGTTAGGGTTAGGGTTAGTGTTAGGGTTAGGGCTCGGTTTAAGGTACGGGTTAGGATTAGGGTACGTGTTAGGGTTAGGGTAGGGGTTAGGGTTAGGGTACGCGTTAGGGTTAGGGTAGTTATTAAACCTATCCCACTCTCTAGATACCCCTTAGCACGTAAAGGAATATTATTTGGGGGTCCAGCCATGGAGAAGAGTTTAGACACTAGGATAAGATAAGGAACACACCCATTATAAAGAAATCATATTAGGATTCTATTTTAAGCTGTTCCTTAAAACACTAGTGATTAGGAAATCTATTGGAGGCAGAAGCAGTCAAGGGTAGCCTAGAGTTAGGGTTAGGCTTAGGGTTAGGCTTAGGGTACGGCTTAGGGTTCGGGTTCGGGGAGGGGTTCGGGTACGGCGTAGGGTATGTGTTATGGTTAGGGTTAGGGTTAGTGTTAGGGTTAGGGCTCGCTTTAGGGTACGGGTTAGGATTAGGGTACGTGTTAGGGTTAGGGTAGGGGTTAGGGTTAGGGTACGCGTTAGGGTTAGGGTAGTTAGTAAACCTATCCCACTCTCTAGATACCCCTTAGCACGTAAAGGAGTATTATTTGGGGATCCAGCCATGGAGAAGAGTTTAGGCACTAGGATAAGATAAGGAACACACCCATTATAAAGAAATCACATTAGGATTCTCTTTTTAAGCTGTTCCTTAAAACACTAGTGCTTAGGAAATCTATTGGAGGCAGAAGCAGTCAAGGGTAGCCTAGGTTTAGGGTTAGTCTTAGGGTTCGGCTTAGGATACGGCTTAGGGTACGGGTTCGGGGAGGGGTGTGGGTACGGCGTAGGGTATGGGTTAGGGTTAGGGTTAGGGTTAGTGTTAGGGTTAGGGCTCGGTTTAGGGTACGGGTTAGGATTAGGGTACGTGTTAGGGTTAGGGTAGGGGTTAGGGTTAGAGTACGCATTAGGGTTAGGGTAGTTATTAAACCTATCCCACTCTCTAGATACCCCTTAGCACGTAAGGGAATATTATTTGGGGGTGCAGCCATGGAGAAGAGTTTTGACACTAAGATAAGATAAGGAACACACCCATTATAAAGAAATCACATTAGGATTCTCTTTTTAAGCTGTTCCTTAAAACACTAGTGCTTAGGAAATCTATTGGAGGCAGAAGCAGTCAAGGGTAGCCTAGGGTTAGGGTTAGGCTTAGGGTTAGGCTTAGGGTACGGCTTAGGGTACGGGTTCGGTGAGGGGTGCGGGTACGGCGTAGGGTATGGGTTAGGGTTAGGGTTAGGGTTAGTGTTAGGGTTAGGGCTCGGTTTAGGGTACGGGTTAGGATTAGGGTACGTGTTAGGGTTAGGGTAGGGGTTAGGGTTAGGGTACGCGTTAGGGTTAGGGTAGTTATTAAACCTATCCCACTCTCTAGATACCCCTTAGCACGTAAAGGAATATTATTTGGGGGTCCAGCCATGGAGAAGAGTTTAGACACTAGGATAAGATAAGGAACACACCCATTATAAAGAAATCACATTAGGATTCTATTTTAAGCTGTTCCTTAAAACACTAGTGCTTAGGAAATCTATTGGAGGCAGAAGCAGTCAAGGGTAGCCTAGGGTTAGGGTTAGCCTTAGGGTTAGGCTTAGGGTACGGCTTAGGGTTCGGGTTCGGGGAGGGGTTCGGGTACGGCGTAGGGTATGTGTTATGGTTAGGGTTAGGGTTAGTGTTAGGGTTAGGGCTCGGTTTAGGGTACGGGTTAGGATTAGGGTACGTGTTAGGGTTAGGGTAGGGGTTAGGGTTAGAGTACGCATTAGGGTTAGGGTAGTTATTAAACCTATCCCACTCTCTAGATACCCCTTAGCACGTAAGGGAATATTATTTGTGGGTGCAGCCATGGAGAAGAGTTTTGACACTAAGATAAGATAAGGAACACACCCATTATAAAGAAATCACATTAGGATTCTCTTTTTAAGCTGTTCCTTAAAACACTAGTGCTTAGGAAATCTATTGGAGGCAGAAGCAGTCAAGGGTAGCCTAGGGTTAGGGTTAGGCTTAGGGTTAGGCATAGGGTACGGCTTAGGGTACGGGTTCGGTGAGGGGTGCGGGTACGGCGTAGGGTATGGGTTAGGGTTAGGGTTAGGGTTAGTGTTAGGGTTAGGGCTCGGTTTAGGGTACGGGTTAGGATTAGGGTACGTGTTAGGGTTAGGGTAGGGGTTAGGGTTAGGGTACGCGTTAGGGTTAGGGTAGTTATTAAACCTATCCCACTCTCTAGATACCCCTTAGCACGTAAAGGAATATTATTTGGGGGTCCAGCCATGGAGAAGAGTTTAGACACTAGGATAAGATAAGGAACACACCCATTATAAAGAAATCACATTAGGATTCTATTTTAAGCTGTTCCTTAAAACACTAGTGCTTAGGAAATCTATTGGAGGCAGAAGCAGTCAAGGGTAGCCTAGGGTTAGGGTTAGGCTTAGGGTTAGGCTTAGGGTACGGCTTAGGGTTCGGGTTCGGGGAGGGGTTCGGGTACGGCGTAGGGTATGTGTTATGGTTAGGGTTAGGGTTAGTGTTAGGGTTAGGGCTCGGTTTAGGGTACGGGTTAGGATTAGGGTACGTGTTAGGGTTAGGGTAGGGGTTAGGGTTAGGGTACGCGTTAGGGTTAGGGTAGTTATTAAACCTATCCCACTCTCTAGATACCCCTTAGCACGTAAGGGAATATTATTTGGGGGTGCAGCCATGGAGAAGAGTTTTGACACTAAGATAAGATAAGGAACACACCCATTATAAAGAAATCACATTAGGATTCTCTTTTTAAGCTGTTCCTTAAAACACTAGTGCTTAGGAAATCTATTGGAGGCAGAAGCAGTCAAGGGTAGCCTAGGGTTAGGGTTAGGCTTAGGGTTAGGCTTAGGGTACGGCTTAGGGTACGGGTTCGGTGAGGGGTGCGGGTACGGCGTAGGGTATGGGTTAGGGTTAGGGTTAGGGTTAGTGTTAGGGTTAGGGCTCGGTTTAGGGTACGGGTTAGGATTAGGGTACGTGTTAGGGTTAGGGTAGGGGTTAGGGTTAGGGTACGCGTTAGGGTTAGGGTAGTTATTAAACCTATCCCACTCTCTAGATACCCCTTAGCACGTAAAGGAATATTATTTGGGGGTCCAGCCATGGAGAAGAGTTTAGACCCTAGGATAAGATAAGGAACACACCCATTATAAAGAAATCACATTAGGATTCTATTTTAAGCTGTTCCTTAAAACACTAGTGCTTAGGAAATCTATTGGAGGCAGAAGCAGTCAAGGGTAGCCTAGGGTTAGGGTTAGGCTTAGGGTTAGGCTTAGGGTACGGTTTAGGGTTCGGGTTCGGGGAGGGGTTCGGGTACGGCGTAGGGTATGTGTTATGGTTAGGGTTAGGGTTAGTGTTAGGGTTAGGGCTCGGTTTAGGGTACGGGTTAGGATTAGGGTACGTGTTAGGGTTAGGGTAGGGGTTAGGGTTTGGGTACGCGTTAGGTTTAGGGTAGTTAGTAAACCTATCCCACTCTCTAGATACCCCTTAGCACGTAAAGGAGTATTATTTGGGGATCCAGCCATGGAGAAGAGTTTAGGCACTAGGATAAGATAAGGAACACACCCATTATAAAGAAATCACATTAGGATTCTCTTTTTAAGCTGTTCCTTAAAACACTAGTGCTTAGGAAATCTATTGGAGGCAGAAGCAGTCAAGGGTAGCCTAGGTTTAGGGTTAGGCTTAGGGTTCGGCTTAGGATACGGCTTAGGGTACGGGTTCGGGGAGGGGTGCGGGTACGGCGTAGGGTATGGGTTAGGGTTAGGGTTAGGGTTAGTGTTAGGGTTAGGGCTCGGTTTAGGGTACGGGTTAGGATTAGGGTACGTGTTAGGGTTAGGGTTGGGGTTAGGGTTAGGGTACACGTTAGGGTTAGGGTAGTTATTAAAGCTATCCCACTCTCTAGATACCCCTTAGCACGGAAAGGAATATTATTTGGGGGTCCAGCCATGGAGAAGAGTTTAGAAACTAGGATAAGATAAGGAACACACCCATTATAAAGAAATCACATTAGGATTCTATTTTAAGCTGTTCCTTAAAACACTAGTGCTTAGGAAATCTATTGGAGGCAGAAGCAGTCAAGGGTAGCCTAGGGTTAGCGTTAGGCTTAGGGTTAGGCTTAGGGTACGGCTTAGGGTTCGGGTTCGGGGAGGGGTTCGGGTACGGCGTAGGGTATGTGTTATGGTTAGGGTTAGGGTTAGTGTTAGGGTTAGGGCTCGGTTTAGGGTACGGGTTAGGATTAGGGTACGTGTTAGGGTTAGGGTAGGGGTTAGGGTTAGGGTACACGTTAGGGTTAGGGTAGTTAGTAAACCTATCCCACTCTCTAGATACCCCTTAGCACGTAAAGGAGTATTATTTGGGGATCCAGCCATGGAGAAGAGTTTAGGCACTAGGATAAGATAAGGAACACACCCATTATAAAGAAATCACATTAGGATTCTCTTTTTAAGCTGTTCCTTAAAACACTAGTGCTTAGGAAATCTATTGGAGGCAGAAGCAGTCAAGGGTAGCCTAAGGTTAGGGTTAGGCTTAGGGTTAGGCTTAGGGTACGGGTTCGGTGAGGGGTGCGGGTACGGCGTAGGGTATTGGTTAGGGTTAGGGTTAGGGTTAGTGTTAGGGTTAGGGCTCGGTTTAGGTTACGGGTTAGGATTAGTGTACGTGTTAGGGTTAGGGTTGGGGTTAGGGTTAGGGTACGCGTTAGGGTTAGGGTAGTTATTAAACCTATCCCACTCTCTAGATACCCCTTAGCACGTAAAGTAATATTATTTAGGGTCCAGCCATGGAGAAGAGTTTAGACACTAGGATAAGATAAGGAACACACCCATTATAAAGAAATCACGTTAGGATTCTCTTTTTAAGCTGTTCCTTCAAACACTAGTAGTTAGGAAATCTATTGGAGGCAGAAGCAGTCAAGGGTAGCCTAGGGTTAGGGTTAGGCTTGGGGTTAGGGTTAGGGTACGGCTTAGAGTACGGGTTCGGGGAGGGTTTCGGGTACGGCGTAGGGTATGGGTTAGGGTTAGGGTTAGGGTTAGTGTTAGGGTTAGGGCTCGGTTTAGGGTACGGGTTAGGATTAGGGTACGTGTTAGGGTTAGGGTAGGGGTTAGGGTTAGGGTACGCGTTAGGGTTAGGGTAGGGGTTAGGGTTAGGGTACGCGTTAGGGTTAGGGTAGTTATTAAACCTATCCCACTCTCTAGATACCCCTTAGCACGTAAAGGAATATTATTTGGGGGTCCAGGATGGAGAAGAATTTAGACACTAGGATAAGATAAGGAACACACCCATTATAAAGAAATCACATTAGGATTCTCTTTTTAAGCTGTTCCTTAAAACACTAGTGCTTAGGAAATCTATTGGAGGCAGAAGCAGTCAAGGGTAGCCTAGGGTTAGGGTTAGGCTTAGGGTTAGGGTTAGGTTACGCCTTAGGGTACGGGTTCGGGGAGGGGTTCGGGTACGGCGTAGGGTATGGGTTAGGGTTAGGGTTAGGGTTAGTGTTAGGGTTAGGGCTCGGTTTAGGGTATGGGTTAAGATTAGGGCATGTGTTAGGGTTAGGGTAGGGGTTAGGGGTAGGGTATGCGTTAGGGTTAGGGTAGTTATTAAACCTATCCCACTCTCTAGATACCCCTTAGCACGTAAAGGAATATTATTTGGGGGTCCAGCCATGGAGAAGAGTTTAGACACTAGGATAAGATAAGGAACACACCCATTATAAAGAAATCACATTAGGATTCTCTTTTTAAGCTGTTCCTTAAAACACTAGTGCTTAGGAAATCTATTGGAGGCAGAAGCAGTCAAGGGTATCCTAGGGATAGGGTGAGGCTTAGGGTTAGGCTTAGGGTACGGGTTTGGGGAGGGGTTTGTGTACGGCGTAGTGTATGGGTTAGGGTTAGGGTTAGGGTTAGTGTTAGGGTTAGGGCTCGGTTTAGGGTACGGGTTAGGATTAGGGTACGTGTTAGGGTTAGGGTAGGGGTTAGGGTTAGGGTACGCGTTAGGGTTAGGGTAGTTATTAAACCTATCCCACTCTCTAGGTACCCCTTAGCACGTAAAGGAATATCATTTGGGGGTCCAGCCGTGGAGAAGAGTTTAGACATTAGGATAAGATAAGGAACACACCCATTATAAAGAAATCACATTAGGATTCTCTTTTTAAGCTGTTCCTTCAAACACTAGTGCTTAGGAAATCTATTGGAGGCAGAAGCAGTCAAGGGTAGTCTAGGGTTAGGGTGAGGCTTAGGGTTAGGGTTAGGGTACGGCTTAGGTTACGGGTTCGGGGAGGGGTGTGGGTACGGCGTAGGGTATGGGTTAGGGTTAGGGTTAGGGTTAGTGTTAGGGTTAGGGCTCGGTTTAGGGTACGGGTTAGGATTAGGGTACGTGTTAGGGTTAGGGTTGGGGTTAGGGTTAGGGTACACGTTAGGGTTAGGGTAGTTATTAAAGCTATCCCACTCTCTAGATACCCCTTAGCACCGAAAGGAATATTATTTGGGGGTCCAGCCATGGAGAAGAGTTTAGACACTAGGATAAGATAAGGAACACACCCATTATAAAGAAATCACATTAGGATTCTATTTTAAGCTGTTCCTTAAAACACTAGTGCTTAGGAAATCTATTGGAGGCAGAAGCAGTCAAGGGTAGCCTAGGGTTAGGGTTAGGCTTAGGGTTAGGCTTAGGGTACGGCTTAGGGTTCGGGTTCGGGGAGGGGTTCGGGTACGGCGTAGGGTATGTGTTATGGTTAGGGTTAGGGTTAGTATTAGGGTTAGGGCTCGGTTTAGGGTACGGGTTAGGATTAGGTTACGTGTTAGGGTAGGGGCTAGGGTTAGGGTACGCGTTAGGGTTAGGGTAGTTAGTAAACCTATCCCACTCTCTAGATACCCCTTAGCACGTAAAGGAGTATTATTTGGGGATCCAGCCATGGAGAAGAGTTTAGGCACTAGGATAAGATAAGGAACACACCCATTATAAAGAAATCACATTAGGATTCTCTTTTTAAGCTGTTCCTTAAAACACTAGTGCTTAGGAAATCTATTGGAGGCAGAAGCAGTCAAGGGTAGCCTAGGTTTAGGGTTAGGCTTAGGGTTCGGCTTAGGATACGGCTTAGGGTACGGGTTCGGGGAGGGGTGTGGGTACGGCGTAGGGTATGGGTTAGGGTTAGGGTTAGGGTTAGTGTTAGGGTTAGGGCTCGGTTTAGGGTACGGGTTAGGATTAGGGTACGTGTTAGGGTTAGGGTAGGGGTTAGGGTTAGAGTACGCATTAGGGTTAGGGTAGTTATTAAACCTATCCCACTCTCTAGATACCCCTTAGCACGTAAGGGAATATTATTTGGGGGTGCAGCCATGGAGAAGAGTTTTGACACTAAGATAAGATAAGGAACACACCCATTATAAAGAAATCACATTAGGATTCTCTTTTTAAGCTGTTCCTTAAAACACTAGTGCTTAGGAAATCTATTGGAGGCAGAAGCAGTCAAGGGTAGCCTAGGGTTAGGGTTAGGCTTAGGGTTAGGCTTAGGGTACGGCTTAGGGTACGGGTTCGGTGAGGGGTGCGGGTACGGCGTAGGGTATGGGTTAGGGTTAGGGTTAGGGTTAGTGTTAGGGTTAGGGCTCGGTTTAGGGTACGGGTTAGGATTAGGGTACGTGTTAGGGTTAGGGTAGGGGTTAGGGTTAGGGTACGCGTTAGGGTTAGGGTAGTTACTAAACCTATCCCACTCTCTAGGTACCCCTTAGCACGTAAAGGAATATCATTTGGGGGTCCAGCCGTGGAGAAGAGTTTAGACATTAGGATAAGATAAGGAACACACCCATTATAAAGAAATCACATTAGGATTCTCGTTTTAAGCTGTTCCTTCAAACACTAGTGCTTAGGAAATCTATTGGAGGCAGAAGCAGTCAAGGGTAGCCTAGGGTTAGGGTGAGGCTTAGGGTTAGGGTTAGGGTACGGCTTAGGTTACGGGTTCGGGGAGGGGTGTGGGTACGGCGTAGGGTATGGGTTAGGGTTAGGGTTAGGGTTAGTGTTAGGGTTAGGGCTCGGTTTAGGGTACGGGTTAGGATTAGGGTACGTGTTAGGGTTAGGGTTGGGGTTAGGGTTAGGGTACACGTTAGGGTTAGGGTAGTTATTAAAGCTATCCCACTCTCTAGATACGCCTTAGCACGGAAAGGAATATTATTTGGGGGTCCAGCCATGGAGAAGAGTTTAGACACTAGGATAAGATAAGGAACACACCCATTATAAAGAAATCACATTAGGATTCTATTTTAAGCTGTTCCTTAAAACACTAGTGCTTAGGAAATCTATTGGAGGCAGAAGCAGTCAAGGGTAGCCTAGGGTTAGGGTTAGGCTTAGGGTTAGGCTTAGGGTACGGCTTAGGGTTCGGGTTCGGGGAGGGGTTCGGGTACGGCGTAGGGTATGTGTTATGGTTAGGGTTAGGGTTAGTATTAGGGTTAGGGCTCGGTTTAGGGTACGGGTTAGGATTAGGGTACGTGTTAGGGTTAGGGTAGGGGTTAGGGTTAGGGTACGCGTTAGGGTTAGGGTAGTTAGTAAACCTATCCCACTCTCTAGATACCCCTTAGCACGTAAAGGAGTATTATTTGGGGATCCAGCCATGGAGAAGAGTTTAGGCACTAGGATAAGATAAGAAACACACCCATTATAAAGAAATCACATTAGGATTCTCTTTTTAAGCTGTTCCTTAAAACACTAGTGCTTAGGAAATCTATTGGAGGCAGAAGCAGTCAAGGGTAGCCTAGGGTTAGGGTGAGGCTTAGGGTTAGGGTTAGGGTACGGCTCAGGTTACGGGTTCGGGGAGGGGTGTGGGTACGGCGTAGGGTATGGGTTAGGGTTAGGGTTAGGGTTAGTGTTAGGGTTAGGGCTCGGTTTAGGGTACGGGTTAGGATTAGGGTACGTGTTAGGGTTAGGGTTGGGGTTAGGGTTAGGGTACACGTTAGGGTTAGGGTAGTTATTAAAGCTATCCCACTCTCTAGATACCCCTTAGCACGTAAGGGAATATTATTTGGGGGTGCAGCCATGGAGAAGAGTTTTGACACTAAGATAAGATAAGGAACACACCCATTATAAAGAAATCACATTAGGATTCTCTTTTTAAGCTGTTCCTTAAAACACTA
Source organism: Balaenoptera ricei (assembly GCF_028023285.1). NCBI lineage: Eukaryota > Metazoa > Chordata > Mammalia > Artiodactyla > Balaenopteridae > Balaenoptera > Balaenoptera ricei. Next base: position 455,238 of record NW_026777428.1, on the reverse strand, counting down.
GTGCTTAGGAAATCTATTGGCGGCAGAAGCAGTCAAGGGTAGCCTAGGGTTAGGGTTAGGCTTAGGGTTAGGCTTAGGGTACGGCTTAGGGTACGGGTTCGGTGAGGGGTGCGGGTACGGCGTAGGGTATGGGTTAGGGTTAGGGTTAGGGTTAGTGTTAGGGTTAGGGCTCGGTTTAGGGTACGGGTTAGGATTAGGGTACGTGTTAGGGTTAGGGTAGGGGTTAGGGTTAGGGTACGCGTTAGGGTTAGGGTAGTTATTAAACCTATCCCACTCTCTAGATACCCCTTAGCACGTAAAGGAATATTATTTGGGGGTCCAGCCATGGAGAAGAGTTTAGACACTAGGATAAGATAAGGAACACACCCATTATAAAGAAATCATATTAGGATTCTATTTTAAGCTGTTCCTTAAAACACTAGTGCTTAGGAAATCTATTGGAGGCAGAAGCAGTCAAGGGTAGCCTAGGGTTAGGGTTAGGCTTAGGGTTAGGCTTAGGGTACGGCTTAGGGTTCGGGTTCGGGGAGGGGTTCGGGTACGGCGTAGGGTATGTGTTATGGTTAGGGTTAGGGTTAGTGTTAGGGTTAGGGCTCGGTTTAGGGTACGGGTTAGGATTAGGGTACGTGTTAGGGTTAGGGTAGGGGTTAGGGTTAGGGTACGCGTTAGGGTTAGGGTAGTTAGTAAACCTATCCCACTCTCTAGATACCCCTTAGCACGTAAAGGAGTATTATTTGGGGATCCAGCCATGGAGAAGAGTTTAGGCACTAGGATAAGATAAGGAACACACCCATTATAAAGAAATCACATTAGGATTCTCTTTTTAAGCTGTTCCTTAAAACACTAGTGCTTAGGAAATCTATTGGAGGCAGAAGCAGTCAAGGGTACCCTAGGTTTAGGGTTAGGCTTAGGGTTCGGCTTAGGATACGGCTTAGGGTACGGGTTCGGGGAGGGGTGTGGGTATGGCGTAGGGTATGGGTTAGGGTTAGGGTTAGGGTTAGTGTTAGGGTTAGGGCTCGGTTTAGGGTACGGGTTAGGATTAGGGTACGTGTTAGGGTTAGGGTAGGGGTTAGGGTTAGAGTACGCATTAGGGTTAGGGTAGTTATTAAACCTATCCCACTCTCTAGATACCCCTTAGCACGTAAGGGAATATTATTTGGGGGTGAAGCCATGGAGAAGAGTTTTGACACTAAGATAAGATAAGGAACACACCCATTATAAAGAAATCACATTAGGATTCTCTTTTTAAGCTGTTCCTTAAAACACTAGTGCTTAGGAAATCTATTGGAGGCAGAAGCAGTCAAGGGTAGCCTAGGGTTAGGGTTAGGCTTAGGGTTAGGCTTAGGGTACGGCTTAGGGTACGGGTTCGGTGAGGGGTGCGGGTACGGCGTAGGGTATGGGTTAGGGTTAGGTTTAGGGTTAGTGTTAGGGTTAGGGCTCGGTTTAGGGTACGGGTTAGGATTAGGGTACGTGTTAGGGTTAGGGTAGGGGTTAGGGTTAGGGTACGCGTTAGGGTTAGGGTAGTTATTAAACCTATCCCACTCTCTAGATACCCCTTAGCACGTAAAGGAATATTATTTGGGGGTCCAGCCATGGAGAAGAGTTTAGACACTAGGATAAGATAAGGAACACACCCATTATAAAGAAATCACATTAGGATTCTATTTTAAGCTGTTCCTTAAAATACTAGTGCTTAGGAAATCTATTGGAGGCAGAAGCAGTCAAGGGTAGCCTAGGGTTAGGGTTAGGCTTAGGGTTAGGCTTAGGGTACGGTTTAGGGTTCGGGTTCGGGGAGGGGTTCGGGTACGGCGTAGGGTATGTGTTATGGTTAGGGTTAGGGTTAGTGTTAGGGTTAGGGCTCGGTTTAGGGTACGGGTTAGGATTAGGGTACGTGTTAGGGTTAGGGTAGGGGTTAGGGTTTGGGTACGCGTTAGGTTTAGGGTAGTTAGTAAACCTATCCCACTCTCTAGATACCCCTTAGCACGTAAAGGAGTATTATTTGGGGATCCAGCCATGGAGAAGAGTTTAGGCACTAGGATAAGATAAGGAACACACCCATTATAAAGAAATCACATTAGGATTCTCTTTTTAAGCTGTTCCTTAAAACACTAGTGCTTAGGAAATCTATTGGAGGCAGAAGCAGTCAAGGGTAGCCTAGGTTTAGGGTTAGGCTTAGGGTTCGGCTTAGGATATGGCGTAGGGTACGGGTTCGGGGAGGGGTGCGGGTACGGCGTAGGGTATGGGTTAGGGTTAGGGTTAGGGTTAGTGTTAGGGTTAGGGCTCGGTTTAGGGTACGGGTTAGGATTAGGGTACGTGTTAGGGTTAGGGTTGGGGTTAGGGTTAGGGTACACGTTAGGGTTAGGGTAGTTATTAAAGCTATCCCACTCTCTAGATACCCCTTAGCACGGAAAGGAATATTATTTGGGGGTCCAGCCATGGAGAAGAGTTTAGACACTAGGATAAGATAAGGAACACACCCATTATAAAGAAATCACATTAGGATTCTATTTTAAGCTGTTCCTTAAAACACTAGTGCTTAGGAAATCTATTGGAGGCAGAAGCAGTCAAGGGTAGCCTAGGGTTAGCGTTAGGCTTAGGGTTAGGCTTAGGGTACGGCTTAGGGTTCGGGTTCGGGGAGGGGTTCGGGTACGGCGTAGGGTATGTGTTATGGTTAGGGTTAGGGTTAGTGTTAGGGTTAGGGCTTGGTTTAGGGTACGGGTTAGGATTAGGGTACGTGTTAGGGTTAGGGTAGGGGTTAGGGTTAGGGTACGCCTTAGGGTTAGGGTAGTTAGTAAACCTATCCCACTCTCTAGATACCCCTTAGCACGTAAAGGAGTATTATTTGGGGATCCAGCCATGGAGAAGAGTTTAGGCACTAGGATAAGATAAGGAACACACCCATTATAAAGAAATCACATTAGGATTCTCTTTTTAAGCTGTTCCTTAAAACACTAGTGCTTAGGAAATCTATTGGAGGCAGAAGCAGTCAAGGGTAGCCTAGGGTTAGGGTTAGGCTTAGGGTTAGGCTTAGGGTACGGGTTCGGTGAGGGGTGCGGGTACGGCGTAGGGTATGGGTTAGGGTTAGGGTTAGGGTTAGTGTTAGGGTTAGGGCTCGGTTTAGGTTACGGGTTAGGATTAGTGTACGTGTTAGGGTTAGGGTTGGGGTTAGGGTTAGGGTACGCGTTAGGGTTAGGGTAGTTATTAAACCTATCCCACTCTCTAGATACCCCTTAGCACGTAAAGTAATATTATTTAGGGTCCAGCCATGGAGAAGAGTTTAGACACTAGGATAAGATAAGGAACACACCCATTATAAAGAAATCACGTTAGGATTCTCTTTTTAAGCTGTTCCTTCAAACACTAGTGGTTAGGAAATCTATTGGAGGCAGAAGCAGTCAAGGGTAGCCTAGGGTTAGGGTTAGGCTTGGGGTTAGGGTTAGGGTACGGCTTAGAGTACGGGTTCGGGGAGGGTTTCGGGTACGGCGTAGGGTATGGGTTAGGGTTAGGGTTAGGGTTAGTGTTAGGGTTAGGGCTCGGTTTAGGGTACGGGTTAGGATTAGGGTACGTGTTAGGGTTAGGGTAGGGGTTAGGGTTAGGGTACGCGTTAGGGTTAGGGTAGGGGTTAGGGTTAGGGTACGCGTTAGGGTTAGGGTAGTTATTAAACCTATCCCACTCTCTAGATACCCCTTAGCACGTAAAGGAATATTATTTGGGGGTCCAGGATGGAGAAGAATTTAGACACTAGGATAAGATAAGGAACACACCCATTATAAAGAAATCACATTAGGATTCTCTTTTTAAGCTGTTCCTTAAAACACTAGTGCTTAGGAAATCTATTGGAGGCAGAAGCAGTCAAGGGTAGTCTAGGATTAGGGTTAGGCTTAGGGTTCGGCTTAGGATACGGCTTAGGGTACGGGTTCGGGGAGGGGTGTGGGTATGGCGTAGGGTATGGGTTAGGGTTAGGGTTAGGGTTAGTGTTAGGGTTAGGGCTCGGTTTAGGGTACGGGTTAGGATTAGGGTACGTGTTAGGGTTAGGGTAGGGGTTAGGGTTAGAGTACGCATTAGGGTTAGGGTAGTTATTAAACCTATCCCACTCTCTAGATACCCCTTAGCACGTAAGGGAATATTATTTGGGGGTGCAGCCATGGAGAAGAGTTTTGACACTAAGATAAGATAAGGAACACACCCATTATAAAGAAATCACATTAGGATTCTCTTTTTAAGCTGTTCCTTAAAACACTAGTGCTTAGGAAATCTATTGGAGGCAGAAGCAGTCAAGGGTAGCCTAGGGTTAGGGTTAGGCTTAGGGTTAGGCTTAGGGTACGGCTTAGGGTACGGGTTCGGTGAGGGGTGCGGGTACGGCGTAGGGTATGGGTTAGGGTTAGGGTTAGGGTTAGTGTTAGGGTTAGGGCTCGGTTTAGGGTACGGGTTAGGATTAGGGTACGTGTTAGGGTTAGGGTAGGGGTTAGGGTTAGGGTACGCGTTAGGGTTAGGGTAGTTATTAAACCTATCCCACTCTCTAGATACCCCTTAGCACGTAAAGGAATATTATTTGGGGGTCCAGCCATGGAGAAGAGTTTAGACACTAGGATAAGATAAGGAACACACCCATTATAAAGAAATCACATTAGGATTCTATTTTAAGCTGTTCCTTAAAACACTAGTGCTTAGGAAATCTATTGGAGGCAGAAGCAGTCAAGGGTAGCCTAGGGTTAGGGTTAGGCTTAGGGTTAGGCTTAGGGTACGGTTTAGGGTTCGGGTTCGGGGAGGGGTTCGGGTACGGCGTAGGGTATGTGTTATGGTTAGGGTTAGGGTTAGTGTTAGGGTTAGGGCTCGGTTTAGGGTACGGGTTAGGATTAGGGTACGTGTTAGGGTTAGGGTAGGGGTTAGGGTTTGGGTACGCGTTAGGTTTAGGGTAGTTAGTAAACCTATCCCACTCTCTAGATACCCCTTAGCACGTAAAGGAGTATTATTTGGGGATCCAGCCATGGAGAAGAGTTTAGGCACTAGGATAAGATAAGGAACACACCCATTATAAAGAAATCACATTAGGATTCTCTTTTTAAGCTGTTCCTTAAAACACTAGTGCTTAGGAAATCTATTGGAGGCAGAAGCAGTCAAGGGTAGCCTAGGTTTAGGGTTAGGCTTAGGGTTCGGCTTAGGATACGGCTTAGGGTACGGGTTCGGGGAGGGGTGCGGGTACGGCGTAGGGTATGGGTTAGGGTTAGGGTTAGGGTTAGTGTTAGGGTTAGGGCTCGGTTTAGGGTACGGGTTAGGATTAGGGTACGTGTTAGGGTTAGGGTTGGGGTTAGGGTTAGGGTACACGTTAGGGTTAGGGTAGTTATTAAAGCTATCCCACTCTCTAGATACCCCTTAGCACGGAAAGGAATATTATTTGGGGGTCCAGCCATGGAGAAAAGTTTAGACACTAGGATAAGATAAGGAACACACCCATTATAAAGAAATCACATTAGGATTCTATTTTAAGCTGTTCCTTAAAACACTAGTGCTTAGGAAATCTATTGGAGGCAGAAGCAGTCAAGGGTAGCCTAGGGTTAGCGTTAGGCTTAGGGTTAGGCTTAGGGTACGGCTTAGGGTTCGGGTTCGTGGAGGGGTTCGGGTACGGCGTAGGGTATGTGTTATGGTTAGGGTTAGGGTTAGTGTTAGGGTTAGGGCTCGGTTTAGGGTACGGGTAAGGATTAGGGTACGTGTTAGGGTTAGGGTAGGGGTTAGGGTTAGGGTACGCGTTAGGGTTAGGGTAGTTAGTAACCCTATCCCACTCTCTAGATACCCCTTAGCACGTAAAGGAGTATTATTTGGGGATCCAGCCATGGAGAAGAGTTTAGGCACTAGGATAAGATAAGGAACACCCCCATTATAAAGAAATCACATTAGGATTCTCTTTTTAAGCTGTTCCTTAAAACACTAGTGCTTAGGAAATCTATTGGAGGCAGAAGCAGTCAAGGGTAGCCTAGGGTTAGGGTTAGGCTTAGGGTTAGGCTTAGGGTACGGGTTCGGTGAGGGGTGCGGGTACGGCGTAGGGTTTGGGTTAGGGTTAGGGTTAGGGTTAGTGTTAGGGTTAGGGCTCGGTTTAGGTTACGGGTTAGGATTAGTGTACGTGTTAGGGTTAGGGTTGGGGTTAGGGTTAGGGTACGCGTTAGGGTTAGGGTAGTTATTAAACCTATCCCACTCTCTAGATACCCCTTAGCACGTAAAGTAATATTATTTAGGGTCCAGCCATGGAGAAGAGTTTAGACACTAGGATAAGATAAGGAACACACCCATTATAAAGAAATCACGTTAGGATTCTCTTTTTAAGCTGTTCCTTCAAACACTAGTGGTTAGGAAATCTATTGGAGGCAGAAGCAGTCAAGGGTAGCCTAGGGTTAGGGTTAGGCTTGGGGTTAGGGTTAGGGTACGGCTTAGAGTACGGGTTCGGGGAGGGTTTCGGGTACGGCGTAGGGTATGGGTTAGGGTTAGGGTTAGGGTTAGTGTTAGGGTTAGGGCTCGGTTTAGGGTACGGGTTAGGATTAGGGTACGTGTTAGGGTTAGGGTAGGGGTTAGGGTTAGGGTACGCGTTAGGGTTAGGGTAGGGGTTAGGGTTAGGGTACGCGTTAGGGTTAGGGTAGTTATTAAACCTATCCCACTCTCTAGATACCCCTTAGCACGTAAAGGAATATTATTTGGGGGTCCAGGATGGAGAAGAATTTAGACACTAGGATAAGATAAGGAACACACCCATTATAAAGAAATCACATTAGGATTCTCTTTTTAAGCTGTTCCTTAAAACACTAGTGCTTAGGAAATCTATTGGAGGCAGAAGCAGTCAAGGGTAGCCTAGGGTTAGGGTTAGGCTTAGGGTTAGGGTTAGGTTACGCCTTAGGGTACGGGTTCGGGGAGGGGTTCGGGTACGGCGTAGGGTATGGGTTAGGGTTAGGGTTAGGGTTAGTGTTAGGGTTAGGGCTCGGTTTAGGGTATGGGTTAAGATTAGGGCATGTGTTAGGGTTAGGGTAGGGGTTAGGGGTAGGGTATGCGTTAGGGTTAGGGTAGTTATTAAACCTATCCCACTCTCTAGATACCCCTTAGCACGTAAAGGAATATTATTTGGGGGTCCAGCCATGGAGAAGAGTTTAGACACTAGGATAAGATAAGGAACACACCCATTATAAAGAAATCACATTAGGATTCTCTTTTTAAGCTGTTCCTTAAAACACTAGTGCTTAGGAAATCTATTGGAGGCAGAAGCAGTCAAGGGTATCCTAGGGATAGGGTGAGGCTTAGGGTTAGGCTTAGGGTACGGGTTTGGGGAGGGGTTTGTGTACGGCGTAGTGTATGGGTTAGGGTTAGGGTTAGGGTTAGTGTTAGGGTTAGGGCTCGGTTTAGGGTACGGGTTAGGATTAGGGTACGTGTTAGGGTTAGGGTAGGGGTTAGGGTTAGGGTACGCGTTAGGGTTAGGGTAGTTACTAAACCTATCCCACTCTCTAGGTACCCCTTAGCACGTAAAGGAATATCATTTGGGGGTCCAGCCGTGGAGAAGAGTTTAGACATTAGGATAAGATAAGGAACACACCCATTATAAAGAAATCACATTAGGATTCTCGTTTTAAGCTGTTCCTTCAAACACTAGTGCTTAGGAAATCTATTGGAGGCAGAAGCAGTCAAGGGTAGCCTAGGGTTAGGGTGAGGCTTAGGGTTAGGGTTAGGGTACGGCTTAGGTTACGGGTTCGGGGAGGGGTTCGGGTACGGCGTAGGGTATGGGTTAGGGTTAGGGTTAGGGTTAGTGTTAGGGTACGGGTTAGGATTAGGGTACGTGTTAGGGTTAGGGTAGGGGTTAGGGTTAGGGTACGCATTATGGTTAGGGTAGTTATTAAACCTATCCCACTTTCTAGATACCCCTTAACACGTAAAGGAATATTATCTGGGGGTCCAGCCATGGAGAAGAGTTTAGACACTAGGATAAGATAAGGAACACACCCATTATAAAGAAATCACATTAGGATCCTCTTTTTAAGCCGTTCCTTAAAACACTAGTGCTTAGGAAATCTATTGGAGGCAGGAGCAGTCAAGGGTAGCCTAGGGTTAGGGTTAGGCTTAGGGTTAGGGTTACGGTACGGCTTAGGTTACGGGTTCGGGGAGGGGTTCGGGTACGGTGTAGGGTATGGGTTAGGGTTAGGGTTAGGTTTAGTGTTAGGGTTAGGGCTCGGTTTAGGGTACGGGTTAGGATTAGGGTACGTGTTAGGGTTAGGGTAGGGGTTAGGGTTAGGGTACGCGTTAGGGTTAGGGTAGGGGTTAGGGTTAGGGTACGCGTTAGGGTTAGGGTAGTTATTAAACCTATCCCACTCTCTAGATACCCCTTAGCACGTAAAGGAATATTATTTGGGGGTCCAGGATGGAGAAGAATTTAGACACTAGGATAAGATAAGGAACACACCCATTATAAAGAAATCACATTAGGATTCTCTTTTTAAGCTGTTCCTTAAAACACTAGTGCTTAGGAAATCTATTGGAGGCAGAAGCAGTCAAGGGTAGCCTAGGGTTAGGGTTAGGCTTAGGGTTAGGGTTAGGGTACGGCTCAGGGTACGGGTTCGGGGAGGGGTTCGGGTACGGCGTAGGGTATGGGTATAGGTTAGGGTTAGGGTTAGTTTTAGGGTTAGGGATCGGTTTAGGGTACGGGTTAGGATTAGGGTACGTGTTAGGGTTAGGGTAGGGGTTAGGGTTAGGGTACGCGTTAGGGTTAGGGTAGTTATTAAACCTATCCCACTCTCTAGATACCCCTTAGCACGTAAAGGAATATTATCTGGGGGTCCAGCCATGGAGAAGAGTTTAGACACTAGGATAAGATAAGGAACACACCCATTATAAAGAAATCACATTAGGATTCTCTTTTTAAGCCGTTCCTTAAAACACTAGTGCTTAGGAAATCTATTGGAGGCAGAAGCAGTCAAGGGTAGCCTAGGGTTAGGGTTAGGCTTAGGGTTAGGCTTAGGGTACGGCTTAGGGTACGGGTTCGGGGAGGGGTTCGGGTACAGCGTAGGGTATGGGTTAGGGTTAGGGTTAGGGTTAGTGTTAGGGTTAGGGCTCGGTTTAGGGTATGGGTTAAGATTAGGGTATGTGTTAGGGTTAGGGTAGGGGTTAGGGTTAGGGTTAGTGTTAGGGTTAGGGCTCGGTTTATGGTATGGGTTAGGATTAGGGCACGTGTTAGGGTTAGGGTAGGGGTTAGGGTTAGGGTACGCGTTAGGGTTAGGGTAGTTATTAAACCTATCCCACTCTCTAGATACCCCTTAGCACGTAAAGGAATATTATTTGGGGGTCCATCCATGGAGAAGAGTTTAGACACTAGGATAATAAAAGGAACACCCCCTTTATAAAGAAATCACATTAGGATTCTCTTTTTAAGCTGTCCCTTCAAACACTAGTGCTTAGGAAATCTATTGGAGGCAGAAGCAGTCAAGGGTAGCCTAGGGATAGGGTTAGGCTTAGGGTAAGGCTTAGGGTATGGCTTAGGGTACGGGTTCGGGGAGGGGTTCGGGTACGGCGTAGGGTATGTGTTAGGGTTAGGGTTAGGGTTAGTGTTAGGGTTAGGGCTCGGTTTAGGGTACGGGTTAGGATTAGGGTACATGTTAGGGTTAGGGTAGGGTTTAGGGTTAGGGTACGCATTAGGGTTAGGGTAGTTATTAAACCTATCCCACTCTCTAGATACCCCTTAGCACGTAAAGTAATATTATTTGGGCCTCCAGCCATGGAGAAGAGTTTAGACACTAGGATAAGATAAGGAACACACCCATTATAAAGAAATCACATTAGGATTCTCTTTTTAAGCCGTTCCTTAAAACACTAGTGCTTAGGAAATCTATTGGAGGCAGAAGCAGTCAAGGGTAGCCTAGGGTTAGGGTTAGGCTTAGGGTTAGTGTTACGGTACGGCTTAGGTTACGGGTTCGGGGAGGGGTTCGGGTACGGCGTAGGGTATGGGTTAGGGTTAGGGTTAGGTTTAGTGTTAGGGTTCGGGCTCGGTTTAGGTTACGGGTTAGGATTAGTGTACGTGTTAGGGTTAGGGTAGGGGTTAGGGTTAGGGTACGCGTTAGGGTTAGGGTAGTTATTAAACCTATCCCACTCTCTAGATACCCCTTAGCACGTAAAGTAATATTATTTAGGGTCCAGCCATGGAGAAGAGTTTAGACACTAGGATAAGATAAGGAACACACCCATTATAAAGAAATCACATTAGGATTCTCTTTTTAAGCTGTTCCTTCAAACACTAGTGCTTAGGAAATCTATTGGAGGCAGAAGCAGTCAAGGGTAGCCTTGGGTTAGGGTTAGGCTTGGGGTTAGGGTTAGGGTACGGCTTAGAGTACGGGTTCGGGGAGGGGTTCGGGTACGGCGTAGGGTATGGGTTAGGGTTAGGGTTAGGGTTAGTGTTAGGGTTAGGGCTCGGTTTAGGGTACGGGTTAGGATTAGGGTACGTGTTAGGGTTAGGGTAGGGGTTAGGGTTAGGGTACGCGTTAGGGTTAGAGTAGGGGTTAGGGTTAGGGTACGCGTTAGGGTTAGGGTAGTTATTAAACCCATCCCACTCTCTAGATACCCCTTAGCACGTAAAGGAATATTATTTGGGGGTCCAGGATGGAGAAGAACTTAGACACTAGGATAAGATAAGGAACACACCCATTATAAAGAAATCACATTAGGATTCTCTTTTTAAGCTGTTCCTTAAAACACTAGTGCTTAGGAAATCTATTGGAGGCAGAAGCAGTCAAGGGTAGCCTAGGGTTAGGGTTAGGCTTAGGGTTAGGGTTAGGTTACGCCTTAGGGTACGGGTTCGGGGAGGGGTTCGGGTACGGCGTAGGGTATGGGTTAGGGTTAGGGTTAGGGTTAGTGTTAGGGTTAGGGCTCGGTTTAGGGTACGGGTTAGGATTAGGGTACGTGTTAGGGTTAGGGTAGGGGTTAGGGTTAGGGTACGCGTTAGGGTTAGGGTAGTTATTAAACCTATCCCACTCTCTAGATACTCCTTAGCACGTAAAGGAATATTATTTGGGAGTCCAGCCATGCAGAAGAGTTTAGACACAAGGATAAGATAAGGAACACACCCATTATAAAGAAATCACTTTAGGATTCTCTTTTTAAGCTGTTCCTTAAAACACTAGTGCTTAGGAAATCTATTGGAGGCAGAAGCAGTCAAGGGTAGCCTAGGTTTAGGGTTAGGCTTAGGGTTAGGCTTAGGGTACGGCTTAGGGTACGGGTTCGGGGAGGGGTTCGGGTACGGCGTAGGGTATGGGTTAGGGTTAGGGTTAGGGTTAGTGTTAGGGTTAGGGCTCGGTTTAGGGTACGGGTTAGGATTAGGGTACGTGTTAGGGTTAGGGTAGGGGTTAGGGTTAGGGTACGCATTAGGGTTAGGGTAGTTATTAAACCTATCCCACTCTGTAGATACCCCTTAGCACGTAAAGGAATATTATTTGGGGGTCCAGCCATGGAGAAGAGTTTAGACACTAGGATAAGATAAGGAACACACCCATTATAAAGAAATCACATTAGGATTCTCTTTTTAAGCTGTTCCTTCAAACACTAGTGCTTAGGAAATCTATTGGAGGCAGAAGCAGTCAAGGGTAGCCTAGGGTTAGGGTTAGGCTTAGGGTTAGGGTTAGGGTACGGCTTAGGGTACGGGTTCGGGGAGGGGTTCGGGTACGGCGTAGGGTATGGGTTAGGGTTAGGGTTAGGGTTATTGTTATGGTTAGGGCTCGGTTTAGGGTATGGGTTAAGATTACGGTATGTGTTAGGGTTAGGGTAGGGGTTAGGGTTAGGGTATGCGTTAGGGTTAGGGTAGTTATTAAACCTATCCCACTCTCTAGATACCCCTTAGCACGTAAAGGAATATTATTTGGGGGTCCAGCCATGGAGACGAGTTTAGACACTAGGATAAGATAAGGAACACACCCATTATAAAGAAATCACATTAGGATTCTCTTTTTAACCTGTTCCTTAATACACTAGTGCTTAGGAAATCTATTGGAGGCAGAAGCAGTCAAGGGTAGCCTAGGGATAGGGTGAGGCTTAGGGTTAGGCTTAGGGTACGGGTTTGGGGATGGGTTTGTGTACGGCGTAGTTTATGGGTTAGGGTTAGGGTTAGGGTTAGTGTTAGGGTTAGGGCTCGGTTTAGGGTACGGGTTAGGATTAGGGTACGTGTTAGGGTTAGGGTATGGGTTAGGTTTAGGGTACGCGTTAGGGTTAGGGTAGTTATTAAACCTATCCCACTCTGTAGATACCCCTTAGCACGTAAAGTAATATTATTTGGGGGTCCAGGATGGAGAAGAATTTAGACACTAGGATAAGATAAGGAACACACCCATTATAAAGAAATCACATTAGGATTCTCTTTTTAAGCTGTTCCTTCAAACACTAGTGCTTAGAAAATCTATTGGAGGCAGAAGCAGTCAAGGGTAGCCTAGGGTTAGGGTTAGGCTTAGGGTTAGGGTTAGGGTACGCCTTAGGGTACGGGTTCGGGGAGGGGTTCGGGTACGGCGTAGGGTATGGGTTAGGGTTAGGGTTAGGGTTAGTGTTAGGGTTAGGGCTCGGTTTAGGGTATGGGTTAAGATTAGGGCATGTGTTAGGGTTAGGGTAGGGGTTAGGGTTAGGGTATGCGTTAGGGTTAGGGTAGTTATTAAACCTATCCCACTCTCTAGATACCCCTTAGCACGTAAAGGAATATTATTTGGGGGTCCAGCCATGGAGAAGAGTTTAGACACTAGGATAAGATAAGGAACACACCCATTATAAAGAAATCACATTAGGATTCTCTTTTTAAGCTGTTCCTTCAAACACTAGTGCTTAGGAAATCTATTGGAGGCAGAAGCAGTCAAGGGGAGCCTAGGGTTAGGGTTAGGCTTAGGGTTAGGGTTAGGGTACGGCTCAGGGTACGGGTTCAGGGAGGGGTTCGGGTACGGCGTAGGGTATGGGTTAGGGTTAGGGTTAGGGTTAGTGTTAGGGTTAGGGCTCGGTTTAGGGTACGGGTTAGGATTAGGGTACGTGTTAGGGTTTGGGTAGGGGTTAGGGTTAGGGTACGCGTTAGGGTTAGGGTAGTTATTAAACCTATCCCACTCTCTAGATACCCCTTAGCACGTAAAGGAATATTATTTGGGGGTCCAGCCATGGAGAAGAGTTTAGACACAAGGATAAGATTAGGAACACACCCATTATAAAGAAATCACATTAGGATTCTCTTTTTAAGCTTTTCCTTAAAACACTAGTGCTTAGGAAATCTATTGGAGGCAGAAGCAGTCAAGGGTAGCCTAGGGTTAGGGTTAGGCTTAGGGTTAGGCTTAGGGTACGGCTTAGGGTATGGGTTCGGGGAGGGGTTCGGGTACAGCGTAGGGTATGGGTTAGGGTTAGGGTTAGGGTTAGTGTTAGGGTTAGGGCTCGGTTTAGGGTATGGGTTAAGATTAGGGTATGTGTTAGGGTTAGGGTAGGGGTTAGGGTTAGGGTTAGTGTTAGGGTTAGGGATCGGTTTAGGGTACGGGTTAGGATTAGGGTACGTGTTAGGGTTAGGGTAGGGGTTAGGGTTAGAGTACGCATTAGGGTTAGTGTAGTTATTAAACCTATCCCACTCTCTAGATACCCCTTAGCACGTAAAGGAATATTATTTGGGGGTTCAGCCATGGAGAAGAGTTTAGACACTAGGATAATATAAGGAACACACCCATTATAAAGAAATCACATTAGTATTCTCGTTTTAAGCTGTTCCTTCAAACACTAGTGCTTAGGAAATCTATTGGAGGCAGAAGCAGTCAAGGGTAGCCTAGGGTTAGGGTTAGGCTTAGGGTACGGCTTAGGGTACGGGTTCGGGGAGGGGTTCGGGTACGCCGTAGGGTATGGGTTAGGGTTAGGGTTAGGTTTAGTGTTAGGGTTAGGGCTCGGTTTAGGGTATGGGTTAAGATTAGGGTATGTGTTAGGGTTAGGGTAGGGGTTAGGGTTAGGGTATGCATTAGGGTTAGGTTAGTTATTAAACCTATCCCACTCTCTAGATACCCCTTAGCACGTAAAGGAATATTATATGGGGGTCCAGCCATGGAGAAGAGTTTAGACACTAGGATAAGATAAGGAACACACCCATTATAAAGAAATCACATTAGGATTCTCTTTTTAAGCTGTTCCTTAAAACACTAGTGCTTAGGAAATCTATTGGAGGCAGAAGCAGTCAAGGGTAGCCTAGGGTTAGGGTTAGGCTTAGGGTTAGGGTTAGGGTACGGCTTAGGGTACGGGTTCGGGGAGGGGTTCGGGTACGGCGTAGGGTATGGGTTAGGGTTAGGGTTAGGGTTAGTTTTAGCTTTAGAGCTCGGTTTAGGGTACGGGTTAGGATTAGGGTACGTGTTAGGGTTAGGGTAGGGGTTAGGGTTAGGGTACGCGTTAGGGTTAGGGTAGTTATTAAACCTATCCCACTCTCTAGATACCCCTTAGCACGTAAAGTAATATTATTTAGGGTCCAGCCATGGAGAAGAGTTTAGACACTAGGATAAGATAAGGAACACACCCATTATAAAGAAATCACATTAGGATTCTCTTTTTAAGCTGTTCCTTAAAACACTAGTGCTTAGGAAATCTATTGGAGGCAGAAGCAGTCAAGGGTAGCCTAGGGTTAGGGTTAGGCTTAGGGTTAGGCTTAGGGTACGGCTTAGGGTACGGGTTCGGGGAGGGGTTTGGGTATGGCGTAGGGTATGGGTTAGGGTTAGGGTTAGGGTTAGTGTTAGGGTTAGGGCTCGGTTTAGGGTACGGGTTAGGATTAGGGTTCGTTTTAGGGTTAGGGTAGGGTTTAGGGTTAGGGTACGCATTAGGGTTAGGGTAGTTATTAAACCTATCCCACTTTCTAGATACCCCTTAGCACGTAAAGGAATATTATTTGGGGGTCCAGCCATGGAGAAGAGTTTAGACACTAGGATAAGATAAGGAACACACCCATTATAAAGAAATCACATTAGGATCCTCTTTTTAAGCCGTTCCTTAAAACACTAGTGCTTAGGAAATCTATTGGAGGCAGGAGCAGTCAAGGGTAGCCTAGGGTTAGGGTTAGGCTTAGGGTTAGGGTTACGGTACGGCTTAGGTTACGGGTTCGGGGAGGGGTTCGGGTACGGTGTAGGGTATGGGTTAGGGTTAGGGTTAGGTTTAGTGTTAGGGTTAGGGCTCGGTTTAGGGTACGGGTTAGGATTAGGGTACGTGTTAGGGTTAGGGTAGGGGTTAGGGTTAGGGTACGCGTTAGGGTTAGGGTAGGGGTTAGGGTTAGGGTACGCGTTAGGGTTAGGGTAGTTATTAAACCTATCCCACTCTCTAGATACCCCTTAGCACGTAAAGGAATATTATTTGGGGGTCCAGGATGGAGAAGAATTTAGACACTAGGATAAGATAAGGAACACACCCATTATAAAGAAATCACATTAGGATTCTCTTTTTAAGCTGTTCCTTAAAACACTAGTGCTTAGGAAATCTATTGGAGGCAGAAGCAGTCAAGGGTAGCCTAGGGTTAGGGTTAGGCTTAGGGTTAGGGTTAGGGTACGGCTCAGGGTACGGGTTCGGGGAGGGGTTCGGGTACGGCGTAGGGTAT
This sequence comes from Balaenoptera ricei, assembly GCF_028023285.1. Lineage (NCBI taxonomy): Eukaryota > Metazoa > Chordata > Mammalia > Artiodactyla > Balaenopteridae > Balaenoptera > Balaenoptera ricei. The sequence goes on along the minus strand of NW_026777428.1, from coordinate 439,661 downwards.
GGGTATAGGTTAGGGTTAGGGTTAGTTTTAGGCTTAGGGATCGGTTTAGGGTACGGGTTAGGATTAGGGTACGTGTTAGGGTTAGGGTAGGGGTTAGGGTTAGGGTACGCGTTAGGGTTAGGGTAGTTATTAAACCTATCCCACTCTCTAGATACCCCTTAGCACGTAAAGGAATATTATTTGGGGGTCCAGCCTTGGAGAAGAGTTTAGACACTAGGATAAGATAAGGAACACACCCATTATAAAGAAATCACATTAGGATTCTCTTTTTAAGCTGTTCCTTAAAACACTAGTGCTTAGGAAATCTATTGGAGGCAGAAGCAGTCAAGGGTAGCCTAGGGTTAGGGTTAGGCTTAGGGTTAGGCTTAGGGTACGGCTTAGGGTACGGGTTCGGGGAGGGGTTCGGGTACAGCGTAGGGTATGGGTTAGGGTTAGGGTTAGGGTTAGTGTTAGGGTTAGGGCTCGGTTTAGGGTATGGGTTAAGATTAGGGTATGTGTTAGGGTTAGGGTAGGGGTTAGGGTTAGGGTTAGTGTTAGGGTTAGGGCTCGGTTTAGGGTATGGGTTAGGATTAGGGCACGTGTTAGGGTTAGGGTAGGGGTTAGGGTTAGAGTACGCATTAGGGTTAGTGTAGTTATTAAACCTATCCCACTCTCTAGATACCCCTTAGCACGTAAAGGAATATTATTTGGGGGTCCAGCCATGGAGAAGAGTTTAGACACTAGGATAATATAAGGAACACACCCATTATAAAGAAATCACATTAGGATTCTCGTTTTAAGCTGTTCCTTCAAACACTAGTGCTTAGGAAATCTATTGGAGGCAGAAGCAGTCAAGGGTAGCCTAGGGTTAGGGTTAGGCTTAGGGTTAGGCTTAGGGTACGGCTTAGGGTACGGGTTCGGGGAGGGGTTCGGGTACGGCGTAGGGTATGGGTTAGGGTTAGGGTTAGGGTTAGTGTTAGGGTTAGGGCTCGGTTTAGGGTATGGGTTAAGATTAGGGTATGTGTTAGGGTTAGGGTAGGGGTTAGGGTTAGGGTATGCATTAGGGTTAGGGTAGTTATTAAACCTATCCCACTCTCTAGATACCCCTTAGCACGTAAAGGAATATTATTTGGGGGTCCAGCCATGGAGAAGAGTTTAGACACTAGGATAAGATAAGGAAAACACCCATTATAAAGAAATCACATTAGGATTCTCTTTTTAAGCTGTTCCTTAAAACACTAGTGCTTAGGAAATCTATTGGAGGCAGAAGCAGTCAAGGGGAGCCTAGGGTTAGGGTTAGGCTTAGGATTAGGGTTAGGGTACGGCTCAGGGTACGGGTTCGGGGAGGGGTTCGGGTACGGCGTAGGGTATGGTTTAGGGCTAGGGTTAGGGTTAGTTTTAGGGTTAGGGCTCGGTTTAGGGTACGGGTTAGGATTAGGTTACGTGTTAGGGTTAGGGTAGGGGTTAGGGTTAGGGTACGCGTTAGGGTTAGGGTAGTTATTAAACCTATCCCACTCTCTAGATACCCCTTAGCACGTAAAGGAATATTATTTGGAGGTCCAGCCATGGAGAAGAGTTTAGACACTAGGATAAGATAAGGAACACTCCTATTATAAAGAAATCACATTAGGATTCTCTTTTTAAGCTGTTCCTTAAAACACTAGTGCTTAGGAAATCTATTGGAGGCAGAAGCAGTCAAGGGTAGCCTAAGGTTAGGGTTAGGCTTAGGGTTAGGGTTAGGGTACGGCTTAGGGTACGGGTTCGGGGAGGGGTTCGGGTACGGCGTAGGTTATGGGTAAGGGTTAGGGTTAGTGTTAGGGTTAGGGCTCGGTTTAGGGTACGGGTTAGGATTAGGGTACGTGTTAGGGTTAGGGTAGGGGTTAGGGTTAGGGTACGCGTTAGGGTTAGGGTAGTTATTAAACCTATCCCACTCTCTAGATACCCCTTAGCACGTAAAGGAATATTATTTGGGGGTCCATCCATGGAGAAGAGTTTAGACACTAGGATAATAAAAGGAACACCCCCTTTATAAAGAAATCACATTAGGATTCTCTTTTTAAGCTGTCCCTTCAAACACTAGTGCTTAGGAAATCTATTGGAGGCAGAAGCAGTCAAGGGTAGCCTAGGGATAGGGTTAGGCTTAGGGTTAGGCTTAGGGTATGGCTTAGGGTACGGGTTCGGGGAGGGGTTCGGGTACAGCGTAGGGTATGTGTTAGGGTTAGGGTTAGGGTTAGTGTTAGGGTTAGGGCTCGGTTTAGGGTACGGGTTAGGATTAGGGTACATGTTAGTGTTAGGGTAGGGTTTAGGGTTAGGGTACGCATTAGGGTTAGGGTAGTTATTAAACCTATCCCACTCTCTAGATACCCCTTAGCACGTAAAGGAATATTATTTGGGCCTCCAGCCATGGAGAAGAGTTTAGACACTAGGATAAGATAAGGAACACACCCATTATAAAGAAATCACATTAGGATTCTCTTTTTAAGCTGTTCCTTCAAACACTAGTGCTTAGGAAATCTATTGGAGGCAGAAGCAGTCAAGGGTAGCCTAGGGTTTGGGTTAGGCTTAGGGTTAGGGTTACGGTACGGCTTAGGTTACGGGTTCGGGGAGGGGTTCGGGTACGGCGTAGGGTATGGGTTAGGGTTAGGGTTAGGTTTAGTGTTAAGGTTCGGGCTCAGTTTAGGTTACGGGTTAGGATTAGTGTACGTGTTAGGGTTAGGGTAGGGGTTAGGGTTAGGGTACGCGTTAGGGTTAGGGTAGTTATTAAACCTATCCCACTCTCTAGATACCCCTTAGCACGTAAAGTAATATTATTTAGGGTCCAGCCATGGAGAAGAGTTTAGACACTAGGATAAGATAAGGAACACACCCATTATAAAGAAATCACATTAGGATTCTCTTTTTAAGCTGTTCCTTCAAACACTAGTGCTTAGGAAATCTATTGGAGGCAGAAGCAGTCAAGGGTAGCCTAGGGTTAGGGTTAGGCTTGGGGTTAGGGTTAGGGTACGGCTTAGAGTACGGGTTCGGGGAGGGGTTCGGGTACGGCGTAGGGTATGGGTTAGGGTTAGGGTTAGGGTTAGTGTTAGGGTTAGGGCTCGGTATAGGGTACGGGTTAGGATTAGGGTACGTGTTAGGGTTAGGGTAGGGGTTAGGGTTAGGGTACGCGTTAGGGTTAGAGTAGGGGTTAGGGTTAGGGTACGCGTTAGGGTTAGGGTAGTTATTAAACCTATCCCACTCTCTAGATACCCCTTAGCACGTAAAGGAATATTATTTGGGGGTCCAGGATGGAGAAGAATTTAGACACTAGGATAAGATAAGGAACACACCCATTATAAAGAAATCACATTAGGATTCTCTTTTTAAGCTGTTCCTTAAAACACTAGTGCTTAGGAAATCTATTGGAGGCAGAAGCAGTCAAGGGTAGCCTAGGGTTAGGGTTAGGCTTAGGGTTAGGGTTAGGTTACGCCTTCGGGTACGGGTTCGGGGAGGGGTTCGGGTACGGCGTAGGGTATGGGTTAGGGTTAGGGTTAGGGTTAGTGTTAGGGTTAGGGCTCGGTTTAGGGTACGGGTTAGGATTAGGGTACGTGTTAGGGTTAGGGTAGGGGTTAGGGTTAGGGTACGCGTTAGGGTTAGGGTAGTTATTAAACCTATCCCACTCTCTAGATACTCCTTAGCACGTAAAGGAATATTATTTGGGGGTCCAGCCTTGGAGAAGAGTTTAGACACAAGGATAAGATAAGGAACACACCCATTATAAAGAAATCACTTTAGGATTCTCTTTTTAAGCTGTTCCTTAAAACACTAGTGCTTAGGAAATCTATTGGAGGCAGAAGCAGTCAAGGGTAGCCTAGGTTTAGGGTTAGGCTTAGGGTTAGGCTTAGGGTACGGCTTAGGGTACGGGTTCGGGGAGGGGTTCGGGTACGGCGTAGGGTATGGGTTAGGGTTAGGGTTAGGGTTAGTGTTAGGGTTAGGGCTCGGTTTAGGGTACGGGTTAGGATTAGGGTACGTGTTAGGGTTAGGGTAGGGGTTAGGGTTAGGGTACGCATTAGGGTTAGGGTAGTTATTAAACCTATCCCACTCTGTAGATACCCCTTAGCACGTAAAGGAATATTATTTGGGGGTCCAGCCATGGAGAAGAGTTTAGACACTAGGATAAGATAAGGAACACACCCATTATAAAGAAATCACATTAGGATTCTCTTTTTAAGCTGTTCCTTCAAACACTAGTGCTTAGGAAATCTATTGGAGGCAGAAGCAGTCAAGGGTAGCCTAGGGTTAGGGTTAGGCTTAGGGTTAGGTTTAGGGTACGGCTTAGGGTACGGGTTCGGGGAGGGGTTCGGGTACGGCGTAGGGTATGGGTTAGGGTTAGGGTTAGGGTTATTGTTATGGTTAGGGCTCGGTTTAGGGTATGGGTTAAGATTACGGTATGTGTTAGGGTTAGGGTAGGGGTTAGGGTTAGGGTATGCGTTAGGGTTAGGGTAGTTATTAAACCTATCCCACTCTCTAGATACCCCTTAGCACGTAAAGGAATATTATTTGGGGGTCCAGCCATGGAGACGAGTTTAGACACTAGGATAAGATAAGGAACACACCCATTATAAAGAAATCACATTAGGATTCTCGTTCTAAGCTGCTCCTTAAACACTAGTGCCAGATTTGCTGTTGGCAATTTACATCCCGCCCATCAGTGTAGCAAGGCTCCCATTTCTCCATGGCGTGTCCTGCATTTCTGGTTTTGACACTTTTTTCAGCATGGCCCTTTTGACCAATGGGTAGGGAGTCTGCTTTGTAGCCCTGATTTGCCTTTCCAGGTTGCTTGGTTGGCCAAAAAGGGCGTATGCGTTTTTTCCTGAATATATTCAGGAAAAAACGCATACGCCCTTTTTGGCCAAGGGCATCATTGTCAACGTTTTGCCGCTTTTCATGTGCTTTAAAGGCGATTCGAATCTACCTCCTGAAATCTGTTTCCTGCAATTCTGCCTTGATTTCAAATCCTCTTCTTTGCCTTCGCTCAATATATTTGTGGACGAGAGTTATCATTTATAACTCTGCAGGTTTGTAAATTGCAGTGCCCTGAAGCTCCATTTTACAACTCGCTTTTTTGGGAGCTGGCCGCAAAAGCGCAGGATGGCTTCAGGCCCTGTTCTGGTTCCGGGGGGCAGGCTGAGACTGTGGTTAATTCTTCTTCCTGATTGGAAAATAGAGTGACCTGTGCCTGTCCCAACACCAAGAGCTAGTCTCTCCCTGGTTCCCCGTCTACCCGTTCATCCTCAGGACAAATTGCAACCTGTACGGAACAGGAGGTTAAAGGTGCTGATGCTCCAAGTAGGGAGATTGCTAGTAAAGCGGCTGGAATGGCGAACCCGGGCACAAGGAGATGAGAAATGAGGTGCGTTTTAGAAACCTTTCCCCATCACACGGTGTACCATCTTCTGGGTTTCTCATGCATGTTTTCGATGTAGGAAGATGCCCTTGAACCTGGAGATTTGGGACCCATGCGATGGGTACCACGCAGTATTACTTTAAAGGGTCTGCGTTTGCTCACCCAACCTCACCAAACCTCTCAGCCCCAAGAGTGTCCACCCTTATGTCTCATCCAGCTGTGGGTCTAGATATGGTCAATCCAGGTTGCATCACAGCCCCTGAACGCATTGTGTAAGAATTTCTCTCTCTTTCACTGTCTTTGCTGCTTGGGTTTTTCAAAGTAATTTATTTTTATAATGGGGTTTAGCTGCTATTCACTGCTGTGTTTATGCCGCTTTACACCCGCTTGTCACACTAACAGAGAGATATCAATACATAGGTTTTAAGATTATTACTAGTCAGATATATTCTTGTGCGGTGAATAGGGCGTGTTGAGTCCAGTTCTCTGAGCAAGGAGTAGGTCTTGTCTATTACATATTGGGTTTATGGAACGGTATCTGAGCTAATTTGAAACCCTTGTTTTATGTATCACCCCACCTCACCTTTCCCGTTAAGCAGCCATAGTGTGTTTTCTGCATGTGTGACTCTGTTCTGTTTTGTAATTCAGTTCAAGCGTAACGGTTTTTACGTTCCCTCTATCAGTGATACCTTATGAGAAGTGTCCTTTTCTGTGTGACTTATTTCACTTAGAATCGTCGTACCTAAATCCACTCATCATGCTGCTACTAGCCTTATGACATTGATTTCATGGCTGAGTGATATTCCATTGTACATAAGGGCCACAACTTCTTTATCCATTTTTCTTTCCTGGGATATTGAAGGTGGAATGAAGTGGAGGTCCTTGTCAACAGAGCAGCCCTAAACTTTGGGGTGCTTGTGTCTTCCTGATTTTTCATTTTCCCAATTTATACCCCCATGAGTGGAAGTGCCCTATGCTCTCTAAGCTGTGTTTTTTAGATGTTTCAGGACACACCGTACACTTCTCCAGAGTGGCTGTTGGCAATTTACATCCCGCCCATCAGTGTAGCAAGGCTCCCATTTCTCCATGGCCTGTCCTGCATTTCTGGTTTTGACACTTTTTCCAGCATGGCCCTTTTGACCGATGGGAAGTGAGACTTCTTTTTAGCGCTGATTTGCCTTTCCAGGTTGCTTGGTTGGCCAAAAAGGGCGTATGCGTTTTTTCCTGAATATATTCAGGAAAAAACGCATACGCCCTTTTTGGCCAAGGGCATCATTGTCAACGTTTTGCCGCTTTTCATGTGCTTTAAAGGCGATTCGAATCTACCTCCTGAAATCTGTTCCCTGCAATTTTACCTTGATTTCAAATCCTCTTCTTTGCCTTCCCTCAATATATTTGTGGACGAGAGTTATAATTTATAACTCTGCATGTTTGTGAATTGCAGTGCCCTGAACCTCCAATTTACAACTCGCGTTTTTGGGAGCTGGCCGCAAAAGCGCAGGATGGCTTCAGGCCCTGTTCTGGTTCAGGGGGGCAGGATGAGCCTGTGGTTAATTCTTCTTCCTGATGGGAAAATAGAGTGACCTGTGCCTGTCCCAACACCAAGAGCTAGTCTCTCCCTGGTTCCCCGTCTTCCCGTTCAACCTCAGGACAAATTGCAACCTGTACGGAACAGGAGGTTAAAGGTGCTGATGCTCCAAGTAGGGAGATTGCTAGTAAAGCGGCTGGAATGGCGAACCCGGGCACAAGGAGATGAGAAATGAGGTGCGTTTTAGAAACCTTTCCCCATCACACGGTGTACCATCTTCTGGGTTTCTCATGCATGTTTTCGATGTAGGAAGATGCCCTTGAACCTGGAGATTTGGGATCCATGCGATGGGTACCACGCAGTATTACTTTAAAGGGTCTGCGTTTGCTCACCCAACCTCACTAAACCTCTCAGCCCCAAGAGTGTCCACCCTTAGGTCTCATCCAGCTGTGGGTCTAGATATGGTCAATCCAGGTTGCATCACAGCCCCTGAACGCATTGTGTAAGAATTTCTCTCTCTTTCACTGTATTTGCTGCTTGGGTTTTTCAAAGTAATTTATTTTTATAATGGGGTTTAGCTGCTATTCACTGCTGTGTTTATGCCGCTTTACACCCGCTTGTCACACTAACAGAGAGATATCAATACATAGGTTTTAAGATTATTACTAGTCAGATATATTCTTGTGCGGTGAATAGGGCGTGTTGAGTCCAGTTCTCTGAGCAAGGAGTAGGTCTTGTCTATTACATATTGGGTTTATGGAACGGTATCTGAGCTAATTTGAAACCCTTGTTTTATGTATCACCCCACCTCACCTTTCCCGTTAAGCAGCCATAGTGTGTTTTCTGCATGTGTGACTCTGTTCTGTTTTGTAATTCAGTTCAAGTGTAACGGTTTTTACATTCCCTCTATAAGTGATACCTTATGAGAAGTGTCCTTTTCTGTGTGACTTATTTCACTTAGAATCGTCGTACCTAAATCCACTCATCATGCTGCTACTAGCCTTATGACATTGATTTCATGGCTGAGTGATATTCCATTGTACATAAGGACCACAACTTCTTTATCCATTTTTCTCTTTCCTGGGATATTGAAGGTGGAATGAAGTGGAGGTCCTTGTCAAGAGAGCAGCCCTAAACTTTGGGGTGCTTGTGTCTTCCTGATTTTTCATTTTCCCAATTTATACCCCCATGAGTGGAAGTGCCCTATGCTCTCTAAGCTGTGTGTTTTAGATGTTTCAGGACACGCTGTACACTTCTCGAGAGTGGCTCTTGGCAATTTACATCCCGCCCATCAGTGTAGCAAGGCTCCCATTTCTCCATGGCCTGTCCTGCATTTCTGGTTTTGACACTTTTTCCAGCATGGCCCTTTTGACCGATGGGAAGTGAGACTTCTTTTTAGCGCTGATTTGCCTTTCCAGGTTGCTTGGTTGATCAAAAAGGGCGTATGCGTTTTTTCCTGAATATATTCAGGAAAAAACGCATACGCCCTTTTTGGCCAAGGGCATCATTGTCAACGTTTTGCCGCTTTTCATGTGCTTTAAAGGCGATTCGAATCTACCTCCTGAAATCTGTTCCCTGCAATTTTACCTTGATTTCAAATCCTCTTCTTTGCCTTCCCTCAATATATTTGTGGACGAGAGTTATCATTTATAACTCTGCATGTTTGTGAATTGCAGTGCCCTGAACCTCCAATTTACAACTCGCGTTTTTGGGAGCTGGCCGCAAAAGCGCAGGATGGCTTCAGGCCCTGTTCTGGTTCAGGGGGGCAGGATGAGCCTGTGGTTAATTCTTCTTCCTGATGGGAAAATAGAGTGACCTGTGCCTGTCCCAACACCAAGAGCTAGTCTCTCCCTGGTTCCCCGTCTTCCCGTTCAACCTCAGGACAAATTGCAACCTGTACGGAACAGGAGGTTAAAGGTGCTGATGCTCCAAGTAGGGAGATTGCTAGTAAAGCGGCTGGAATGGCGAACCCGGGCACAAGGAGATGAGAAATGAGGTGCGTTTTAGAAACCTTTCCCCATCACACGGTGTACCATCTTCTGGGTTTCTCATGCATGTTTTCGATGTAGGAAGATGCCCTTGAACCTGGAGATTTGGGATCCATGCGATGGGTACCACGCAGTATTACTTTAAAGGGTCTGCGTTTGCTCACCCAACCTCACCAAACCTCTCAGCCCCAAGAGTGTCCACCCTTAGGTCTCATCCAGCTGTGGGTCTAGATATGGTCAATCCAGGTTGCATCACAGCCCCTGAACGCATTGTGTAAGAATTTCTCTCTCTTTCACTGTATTTGCTGCTTGGGTTTTTCAAAGTAATTTATTTTTATAATGGGGTTTAGCTGCTATTCACTGCTGTGTTTATGCCGCTTTACACCCGCTTGTCACACTAACAGAGAGATATCAATACATAGGTTTTAAGATTATTACTAGTCAGATATATTCTTGTGCGGTGAATAGGGCGTGTTGAGTCCAGTTCTCTGAGCAAGGAGTAGGTCTTGTCTATTACATATTGGGTTTATGGAACGGTATCTGAGCTAATTTGAAACCCTTGTTTTATGTATCACCCCACCTCACCTTTCCCGTTAAGCAGCCATAGTGTGTTTTCTGCATGTGTGACTCTGTTCTGTTTTGTAATTCAGTTCAAGTGTAACGGTTTTTACATTCCCTCTATAAGTGATACCTTATGAGAAGTGTCCTTTTCTGTGTGACTTATTTCACTTAGAATCGTCGTACCTAAATCCACTCATCATGCTGCTACTAGCCTTATGACATTGATTTCATGGCTGAGTGATATTCCATTGTACATAAGGACCACAACTTCTTTATCCATTTTTCTCTTTCCTGGGATATTGAAGGTGGAATGAAGTGGAGGTCCTTGTCAAGAGAGCAGCCCTAAACTTTGGGGTGCTTGTGTCTTGCTGATTTTTCATTTTCCCAATTTATACCCCCATGAGTGGAAGTGCCCTATGCTCTCTAAGCTGTGTTTTTTAGATGTTTCAGGACACGCTGTACACTTCTCGAGAGTGGCTCTTGGCAATTTACATCCCGCCCATCAGTGTAGCAAGGCTCCCATTTCTCCATGGCCTGTCCTGCATTTCTGGTTTTGACACTTTTTCCAGCATGGCCCTTTTGACCGATGGGAAGTGAGACTTCTTTTTAGCGCTGATTTGCCTTTCCAGGTTGCTTGGTTGGCCAAAAAGGGCGTATGCGTTTTTTCCTGAATATATTCAGGAAAAAACGCATACGCCCTTTTTGGCCAAGGGCATCATTGTCAACGTTTTGCCGCTTTTCATGTGCTTTAAAGGCGATTCGAATCTACCTCCTGAAATCTGTTCCCTGCAATTTTACCTTGATTTCAAATCCTCTTCTTTGCCTTCCCTCAATATATTTGTGGACGAGAGTTATAATTTATAACTCTGCATGTTTGTGAATTGCAGTGCCCTGAACCTCCAATTTACAACTCGCGTTTTTGGGAGCTGGCCGCAAAAGCGCAGGATGGCTTCAGGCCCTGTTCTGGTTCAGGGGGGCAGGATGAGCCTGTGGTTAATTCTTCTTCCTGATGGGAAAATAGAGTGACCTGTGCCTGCCCCAACACCAAGAGCTAGTCTCTCCCTGGTTCCCCGTCTTCCCGTTCAACCTCAGGACAAATTGCAACCTGTACGGAACAGGAGGTTAAAGGTGCTGATGCTCCAAGTAGGGAGATTGCTAGTAAAGCGGCTGGAATGGCGAACCCGGGCACAAGGAGATGAGAAATGAGGTGCGTTTTAGAAACCTTTCCCCATCACACGTTGTACCATCTTCTGGGTTTCTCATGCATGTATTCGATGTAGGAAGATGCCCTTGAACCTGGAGATTTGGGATCCATGCGATGGGTACCACGCAGTATTACTTTAAAGGGTCTGCGTTTGCTCACCCAACCTCACCAAACCTCTCAGCCCCAAGAGTGTCCACCCTTATGTCTCATCCAGCTGTGGGTCTAGATATGGTCAATCCAGGTTGCATCACAGCCCCTGAACGCATTGTGTAAGAATTTCTCTCTCTTTCACTGTCTTTGCTGCTTGGGTTTTTCAAAGTAATTTATTTTTATAATGGGGTTTAGCTGCTATTCACTGCTGTGTTTATGCCGCTTTACACCCGCTTGTCACACTAACAGAGAGATATCAATACATAGGTTTTAAGATTATTACTAGTCAGATATATTCTTGTGCGGTGAATAGGGCGTGTTGAGTCCAGTTCTCTGAGCAAGGAGTAGGTCTTGTCTATTACATATTGGGTTTATGGAACGGTATCTGAGCTAATTTGAAACCCTTGTTTTATGTATCACCCCACCTCACCTTTCCCGTTAAGCAGCCATAGTGTGTTTTCTGCATGTGTGACTCTGTTCTGTTTTGTAATTCAGTTCAAGCGTAACGGTTTTTACGTTCCCTCTATCAGTGATACCTTATGAGAAGTGTCCTTTTCTGTGTGACTTATTTCACTTAGAATCATCGTACCTAAATCCACTCATCATGCTGCTACTAGCCTTATGACATTGATTTCATGGCTGAGTGATATTCCATTGTACATAAGGGCCACAACTTCTTTATCCATTTTTCTTTCCTGGGATATTGAAGGTGGAATGAAGTGGAGGTCCTTGTCAACAGAGCAGCCCTAAACTTTGGGGTGCTTGTGTCTTCCTGATTTTTCATTTTCCCAATTTATACCCCCATGAGTGGAAGTGCCCTATGCTCTCTAAGCTGTGTTTTTTAGATGTTTCAGGACACACCGTACACTTCTCCAGAGTGGCTGTTGGCAATTTACATCCCGCCCATCAGTGTAGCAAGGCTCCCATTTCTCCATGGCCTGTCCTGCATTTCTGGTTTTGACACTTTTTCCAGCATGGCCCTTTTGACCGATGGGAAGTGAGACTTCTTTTTAGCGCTGATTTGCCTTTCCAGGTTGCTTGGTTGGCCAAAAAGGGCGTATGCGTTTTTTCCTGAATATATTCAGGAAAAAACGCATACGCCCTTTTTGGCCAAGGGCATCATTGTCAACGTTTTGCCGCTTTTCATGTGCTTTAAAGGCGATTCGAATCTACCTCCTGAAATCTGTTCCCTGCAATTTTACCTTGATTTCAAATCCTCTTCTTTGCCTTCCCTCAATATATTTGTGGACGAGAGTTATCATTTATAACTCTGCATGTTTGTGAATTGCAGTGCCCTGAACCTCCAATTTACAACTCGCGTTTTTGGGAGCTGGCCGCAAAAGCGCAGGATGGCTTCAGGCCCTGTTCTGGTTCAGGGGGGCAGGATGAGCCTGTGGTTAATTCTTCTTCCTGATGGGAAAATAGAGTGACCTGTGCCTGTCCCAACACCAAGAGCTAGTCTCTCCCTGGTTCCCCGTCTTCCCGTTCAACCTCAGGACAAATTGCAACCTGTACGGAACAGGAGGTTAAAGGTGCTGATGCTCCAAGTAGGGAGATTGCTAGTAAAGCGGCTGGAATGGCGAACCCGGGCACAAGGAGATGAGAAATGAGGTGCGTTTTAGAAACCTTTCCCCATCACACGGTGTACCATCTTCTGGGTTTCTCATGCATGTTTTCGATGTAGGAAGATGCCCTTGAACCTGGAGATTTGGGATCCATGCGATGGGTACCACGCAGTATTACTTTAAAGGGTCTGCGTTTGCTCACCCAACCTCACCAAACCTCTCAGCCCCAAGAGTGTCCACCCTTAGGTCTCATCCAGCTGTGGGTCTAGATATGGTCAATCCAGGTTGCATCACAGCCCCTGAACGCATTGTGTAAGAATTTCTCTCTCTTTCACTGTCTTTGCTGCTTGGGTTTTTCAAAGTAATTTATTTTTATAATGGGGTTTAGCTGCTATTCACTGCTGTGTTTATGCCGCTTTACACCCGCTTGTCACACTAACAGAGAGATATCAATACATAGGTTTTAAGATTATTACTAGTCAGATATATTCTTGTGCGGTGAATAGGGCGTGTTGAGTCCAGTTCTCTGAGCAAGGAGTAGGTCTTGTCTATTACATATTGGGTTTATGGAACGGTATCTGAGCTAATTTGAAACCCTTGTTTTATGTATCACCCCACCTCACCTTTCCCGTTAAGCAGCCATAGTGTGTTTTCTGCATGTGTGACTCTGTTCTGTTTTGTAATTCAGTTCAAGTGTAACGGTTTTTACATTCCCTCTATAAGTGATACCTTATGAGAAGTGTCCTTTTCTGTGTGACTTATTTCACTTAGAATCGTCGTACCTAAATCCACTCATCATGCTGCTACTAGCCTTATGACATTGATTTCATGGCTGAGTGATATTCCATTGTACATAAGGACCACAACTTCTTTATCCATTTTTCTCTTTCCTGGGATATTGAAGGTGGAATGAAGTGGAGGTCCTTGTCAAGAGAGCAGCCCTAAACTTTGGGGTGCTTGTGTCTTCCTGATTTTTCATTTTCCCAATTTATACCCCCATGAGTGGAAGTGCCCTATGCTCTCTAAGCTGTGTGTTTTAGATGTTTCAGGACACGCTGTACACTTCTCGAGAGTGGCTCTTGGCAATTTACATCCCGCCCATCAGTGTAGCAAGGCTCCCATTTCTCCATGGCCTGTCCTGCATTTCTGGTTTTGACACTTTTTCCAGCATGGCCCTTTTGACCGATGGGAAGTGAGACTTCTTTTTAGCGCTGATTTGCCTTTCCAGGTTGCTTGGTTGATCAAAAAGGGCGTATGCGTTTTTTCCTGAATATATTCAGGAAAAAACGCATACGCCCTTTTTGGCCAAGGGCATCATTGTCAACGTTTTGCCGCTTTTCATGTGCTTTAAAGGCGATTCGAATCTACCTCCTGAAATCTGTTCCCTGCAATTTTACCTTGATTTCAAATCCTCTTCTTTGCCTTCCCTCAATATATTTGTGGACGAGAGTTATCATTTATAACTCTGCATGTTTGTGAATTGCAGTGCCCTGAACCTCCAATTTACAACTCGCGTTTTTGGGAGCTGGCCGCAAAAGCGCAGGATGGCTTCAGGCCCTGTTCTGGTTCAGGGGGGCAGGATGAGCCTGTGGTTAATTCTTCTTCCTGATGGGAAAATAGAGTGACCTGTGCCTGTCCCAACACCAAGAGCTAGTCTCTCCCTGGTTCCCCGTCTTCCCGTTCAACCTCAGGACAAATTGCAACCTGTACGGAACAGGAGGTTAAAGGTGCTGATGCTCCAAGTAGGGAGATTGCTAGTAAAGCGGCTGGAATGGCGAACCCGGGCACAAGGAGATGAGAAATGAGGTGCGTTTTAGAAACCTTTCCCCATCACACGGTGTACCATCTTCTGGGTTTCTCATGCATGTTTTCGATGTAGGAAGATGCCCTTGAACCTGGAGATTTGGGATCCATGCGATGGGTACCACGCAGTATTACTTTAAAGGGTCTGCGTTTGCTCACCCAACCTCACCAAACCTCTCAGCCCCAAGAGTGTCCACCCTTAGGTCTCATCCAGCTGTGGGTCTAGATATGGTCAATCCAGGTTGCATCACAGCCCCTGAACGCATTGTGTAAGAATTTCTCTCTCTTTCACTGTATTTGCTGCTTGGGTTTTTCAAAGTAATTTATTTTTATAATGGGGTTTAGCTGCTATTCACTGCTGTGTTTATGCCGCTTTACACCCGCTTGTCACACTAACAGAGAGATATCAATACATAGGTTTTAAGATTATTACTAGTCAGATATATTCTTGTGCGGTGAATAGGGCGTGTTGAGTCCAGTTCTCTGAGCAAGGAGTAGGTCTTGTCTATTACATATTGGGTTTATGGAACGGTATCTGAGCTAATTTGAAACCCTTGTTTTATGTATCACCCCACCTCACCTTTCCCGTTAAGCAGCCATAGTGTGTTTTCTGCATGTGTGACTCTGTTCTGTTTTGTAATTCAGTTCAAGTGTAACGGTTTTTACATTCCCTCTATAAGTGATACCTTATGAGAAGTGTCCTTTTCTGTGTGACTTATTTCACTTAGAATCGTCGTACCTAAATCCACTCATCATGCTGCTACTAGCCTTATGACATTGATTTCATGGCTGAGTGATATTCCATTGTACATAAGGACCACAACTTCTTTATCCATTTTTCTCTTTCCTGGGATATTGAAGGTGGAATGAAGTGGAGGTCCTTGTCAAGAGAGCAGCCCTAAACTTTGGGGTGCTTGTGTCTTGCTGATTTTTCATTTTCCCAATTTATACCCCCATGAGTGGAAGTGCCCTATGCTCTCTAAGCTGTGTTTTTTAGATGTTTCAGGACACGCTGTACACTTCTCGAGAGTGGCTCTTGGCAATTTACATCCCGCCCATCAGTGTAGCAAGGCTCCCATTTCTCCATGGCCTGTCCTGCATTTCTGGTTTTGACACTTTTTCCAGCATGGCCCTTTTGACCGATGGGAAGTGAGACTTCTTTTTAGCGCTGATTTGCCTTTCCAGGTTGCTTGGTTGGCCAAAAAGGGCGTATGCGTTTTTTCCTGAATATATTCAGGAAAAAACGCATACGCCCTTTTTGGCCAAGGGCATCATTGTCAACGTTTTGCCGCTTTTCATGTGCTTTAAAGGCGATTCGAATCTACCTCCTGAAATCTGTTCCCTGCAATTTTACCTTGATTTCAAATCCTCTTCTTTGCCTTCCCTCAATATATTTGTGGACGAGAGTTATAATTTATAACTCTGCATGTTTGTGAATTGCAGTGCCCTGAACCTCCAATTTACAACTCGCGTTTTTGGGAGCTGGCCGCAAAAGCGCAGGATGGCTTCAGGCCCTGTTCTGGTTCAGGGGGGCAGGATGAGCCTGTGGTTAATTCTTCTTCCTGATGGGAAAATAGAGTGACCTGTGCCTGCCCCAACACCAAGAGCTAGTCTCTCCCTGGTTCCCCGTCTTCCCGTTCAACCTCAGGACAAATTGCAACCTGTACGGAACAGGAGGTTAAAGGTGCTGATGCTCCAAGTAGGGAGATTGCTAGTAAAGCGGCTGGAATGGCGAACCCGGGCACAAGGAGATGAGAAATGAGGTGCGTTTTAGAAACCTTTCCCCATCACACGTTGTACCATCTTCTGGGTTTCTCATGCATGTATTCGATGTAGGAAGATGCCCTTGAACCTGGAGATTTGGGATCCATGCGATGGGTACCACGCAGTATTACTTTAAAGGGTCTGCGTTTGCTCACCCAACCTCACCAAACCTCTCAGCCCCAAGAGTGTCCACCCTTATGTCTCATCCAGCTGTGGGTCTAGATATGGTCAATCCAGGTTGCATCACAGCCCCTGAACGCATTGTGTAAGAATTTCTCTCTCTTTCACTGTCTTTGCTGCTTGGGTTTTTCAAAGTAATTTATTTTTATAATGGGGTTTAGCTGCTATTCACTGCTGTGTTTATGCCGCTTTACACCCGCTTGTCACACTAACAGAGAGATATCAATACATAGGTTTTAAGATTATTACTAGTCAGATATATTCTTGTGCGGTGAATAGGGCGTGTTGAGTCCAGTTCTCTGAGCAAGGAGTAGGTCTTGTCTATTACATATTGGGTTTATGGAACGGTATCTGAGCTAATTTGAAACCCTTGTTTTATGTATCACCCCACCTCACCTTTCCCGTTAAGCAGCCATAGTGTGTTTTCTGCATGTGTGACTCTGTTCTGTTTTGTAATTCAGTTCAAGCGTAACGGTTTTTACGTTCCCTCTATCAGTGATACCTTATGAGAAGTGTCCTTTTCTGTGTGACTTATTTCACTTAGAATCATCGTACCTAAATCCACTCATCATGCTGCTACTAGCCTTATGACATTGATTTCATGGCTGAGTGATATTCCATTGTACATAAGGGCCACAACTTCTTTATCCATTTTTCTTTCCTGGGATATTGAAGGTGGAATGAAGTGGAGGTCCTTGTCAACAGAGCAGCCCTAAACTTTGGGGTGCTTGTGTCTTCCTGATTTTTCATTTTCCCAATTTATACCCCCATGAGTGGAAGTGCCCTATGCTCTCTAAGCTGTGTTTTTTAGATGTTTCAGGACACACCGTACACTTCTCCAGAGTGGCTGTTGGCAATTTACATCCCGCCCATCAGTGTAGCAAGGCTCCCATTTCTCCATGGCCTGTCCTGCATTTCTGGTTTTGACACTTTTTCCAGCATGGCCCTTTTGACCGATGGGAAGTGAGACTTCTTTTTAGCGCTGATTTGCCTTTCCAGGTTGCTTGGTTGGCCAAAAAGGGCGTATGCGTTTTTTCCTGAATATATTCAGGAAAAAACGCATACGCCCTTTTTGGCCAAGGGCATCATTGTCAACGTTTTGCCGCTTTTCATGTGCTTTAAAGGCGATTCGAATCTACCTCCTGAAATCTGTTCCCTGCAATTTTACCTTGATTTCAAATCCTCTTCTTTGCCTTCCCTCAATATATTTGTGGACGAGAGTTATCATTTATAACTCTGCATGTTTGTGAATTGCAGTGCCCTGAACCTCCAATTTACAACTCGCGTTTTTGGGAGCTGGCCGCAAAAGCGCAGGATGGCTTCAGGCCCTGTTCTGGTTCAGGGGGGCAGGATGAGCCTGTGGTTAATTCTTCTTCCTGATGGGAAAATAGAGTGACCTGTGCCTGTCCCAACACCAAGAGCTAGTCTCTCCCTGGTTCCCCGTCTTCCCGTTCAACCTCAGGACAAATTGCAACCTGTACGGAACAGGAGGTTAAAGGTGCTGATGCTCCAAGTAGGGAGATTGCTAGTAAAGCGGCTGGAATGGCGAACCCGGGCACAAGGAGATGAGAAATGAGGTGCGTTTTAGAAACCTTTCCCCATCACACGGTGTACCATCTTCTGGGTTTCTCATGCATGTTTTCGATGTAGGAAGATGCCCTTGAACCTGGAGATTTGGGATCCATGCGATGGGTACCACGCAGTATTACTTTAAAGGGTCTGCGTTTGCTCACCCAACCTCACCAAACCTCTCAGCCCCAAGAGTGTCCACCCTTAGGTCTCATCCAGCTGTGGGTCTAGATATGGTCAATCCAGGTTGCATCACAGCCCCTGAACGCATTGTGTAAGAATTTCTCTCTCTTTCACTGTCTTTGCTGCTTGGGTTTTTCAAAGTAATTTATTTTTATAATGGGGTTTAGCTGCTATTCACTGCTGTGTTTATGCCGCTTTACACCCGCTTGTCACACTAACAGAGAGATATCAATACATAGGTTTTAAGATTATTACTAGTCAGATATATTCTTGTGCGGTGAATAGGGCGTGTTGAGTCCAGTTCTCTGAGCAAGGAGTAGGTCTTGTCTATTACATATTGGGTTTATGGAACGGTATCTGAGCTAATTTGAAACCCTTGTTTTATGTATCACCCCACCTCACCTTTCCCGTTAAGCAGCCATAGTGTGTTTTCTGCATGTGTGACTCTGTTCTGTTTTGTAATTCAGTTCAAGTGTAACGGTTTTTACATTCCCTCTATAAGTGATACCTTATGAGAAGTGTCCTTTTCTGTGTGACTTATTTCACTTAGAATCGTCGTACCTAAATCCACTCATCATGCTGCTACTAGCCTTATGACATTGATTTCATGGCTGAGTGATATTCCATTGTACATAAGGACCACAACTTCTTTATCCATTTTTCTCTTTCCTGGGATATTGAAGGTGGAATGAAGTGGAGGTCCTTGTCAAGAGAGCAGCCCTAAACTTTGGGGTGCTTGTGTCTTGCTGATTTTTCATTTTCCCAATTTATACCCCCATGAGTGGAAGTGCCCTATGCTCTCTAAGCTGTGTTTTTTAGATGTTTCAGGACACGCCGTACACTTCTCGAGAGTGGCTCTTGGCAATTTACATCCCGCCCATCAGTGTAGCAAGGCTCCCATTTCTCCATGGCCTGTCCTGCATTTCTGGTTTTGACACTTTTTTCAGCATGGCCATTTTGACCGATGGGTAGCGACTCTTCTTTGTAGCACTGATTTGCATTTCCAGGTTGCTTGGTTGGCCAAAAAGGGCGTATGCGTTTTTTCCTGAATATATTCAGGAAAAAACGCATACGCCCTTTTTGGCCAAGGGCATCATTGTCAACGTTTTGCCGCTTTTCATGTGCTTTAAAGCGATTCGAATATACCTCCTGAAATTTGTTTCCTGCAATTCTGCCTTGATTTCAAATCCTCTTCTTTGCCTTCCCTCAATATATTTGTGGACGAGAGTTATCATTTATAACTCTGCAGTGTTGTGAATTGCAGTGCCCTGTAGCTCCATTTTACAACTCGCTTTTTTGGGAGCTGGCCGCAAAAGCGCAGGATGGCTTCAGGCCCTGTTCTGGTTCCAGGGGGCAGGCTGAGTCTGTGGTAAATTCTTCTTCCTGATGGGACAATAGAGTGACCTGTGCCTGTCCCAACACCAAGAGCTAGTCTCTCATTGGTTCCCCATCTACCCGTTCATCCTCAGGACAAATTGCAACCTGTACGGAACAGGAGGTTAAAGGTGCTGATGCTCCAAGTAGGGAGATTGCTAGTAAAGCGGCTGGAATGGCGAACCCGGGCACAAGGAGATGAGAAATGAGGTGCGTTTTAGAAACCTTTCCCCATCACACGGTGTACCATCTTCTGGGTTTCTCATGCATGTTTTCGATGTAGGAAGATGCCCTTGAACCTGGAGATTTGGGACCCATGCGATGGGTACCACGCAGTATTACTTTAAAGGGTCTGCGTTTGCTCACCCAACCTCACCAAACCTCTCAGCCCCAAGAGTGTCCACCCTTAGGTCTCATCCAGCTGTGGGTCTAGATATGGTCAATCCAGGTTGCATCACAGCCCCTGAACGCATTGTGTAAGAATTTCTCTCTCTTTCACTGTCTTTGTTTCATGGGTTTGTAAAAGTAATTTATTTTTATAATGGGGTTTAGCTGCTTTTCACTGATGTGTTTATGCTGCTTTACACCCACTTGACACACTAACAGAGAGGTATCAATACATAGGTTTTAAGATTATTACTAGTCAGATATATTCTTGTGCGGTGAATAGGGAGTGTTGAGTCCAGTTCTCTGAGCAAGGAGTAGGTCTTGTCTATTACATATTGGGTTTATCGAACAGTATCTGAGCTAATTTGAAACCCTTGTTTTATGTATCACCCCACCTCACCTTTCCCGTTAAGCAGCCATAGTGTGTTTTCTGCATGTGTGACTCTGTTCTGTTTTGTAATTCAGTTCAAGCGTAACGGTTTTTACATTCCCTCTATCAGTGATACCTTATGAGAAGTGTCCTTTTCTGTGTGACTTATTTCACTTAGAATCGTCGTACCTAAATCCACTCATCATGCTGCTACTAGCCTTATGACATTGATTTCATGGCTGAGTGATATTCCATTGTACATAAGGGCCACAACTTCTTTATCCATTTTTCTTTCCTGGGATATTGAAGGTGGAATGAAGTGGAGGTCCTTGTCAACAGAGCAGCCCTAAACTTTGGGGTGCTTGTGTCTTGCTGATTTTTCATTTTCCCAATTTATACCCCCATGAGTGGAAGTGCCCTATGCTCTCTAAGCTGTGTTTTTTAGATGTTTCAGGACACACCGTACACTTCTCCAGAGTGGCTGTTGGCAATTTACATCCCGCCCATCAGTGTAGCAAGGCTCCCATTTCTCCATGGCCTGTCCTGCCTTTCTGGTTTTGAGACTTTTTTCAGCATGGCTCTTTTGACCGATGGGAAGTGAGACTTCTTTTTAGCCCTGATTTGCCTTTCCAGGTTGCTTGGTTGGCCAAAAAGGGCGTATGCGTTTTTTCCTGAATATATTCAGGAAAAAACGCATACGCCCTTTTTGGCCAAGGGCATCATTGTCAACGTTTTGCCGCTTTTCATGTGCTTTAAAGGCGATTCGAATCTACCTCCTGAAATCTGTTCCCTGCAATTTTACCTTGATTTCAAATCCTCTTCTTTGCCTTCCCTCAATATATTTGTGGACGAGAGTTATCATTTATAACTCTGCATGTTTGTGAATTGCAGTGCCCTGAACCTCCAATTTACAACTCGCGTTTTTGGGAGCTGGCCGCAAAAGCGCAGGATGGCTTCAGGCCCTGTTCTGGTTCAGGGGGGCAGGATGAGCCTGTGGTTAATTCTTCTTCCTGATGGGAAAATAGAGTGACCTGTGCCTGTCCCAACACCAAGAGCTAGTCTCTCCCTGGTTCCCCGTCTTCCCGTTCAACCTCAGGACAAATTGCAACCTGTACGGAACAGGAGGTTAAAGGTGCTGATGCTCCAAGTAGGGAGATTGCTATTAAAGGGGCTGGAATGGCGAACCCGGGCACAAGGAGATGAGAAATGAGGTGCGTTTTAGAAACCTTTCCCCATCACACGGTGTACCATCTTCTGGGTTTCTCATGCATGTTTTCGATGTAGGAAGATGCCCTTGAACCTGGAGATTTGGGACCCATGCGATGGGTACCACGCAGTATTACTTTAAAGGGTCTGTGTTTGCTCACCCACCCTCACCAAACCTCTCAGCCCCAAGAGTGTCCACCCTTATGTCTCATCCAGCTGTGGGTCTAGATATGGTCAATCCAGGTTGCATCACAGCCCCTGAACGCATTGTGTAAGAATTTCTCTCTCTTTCACTGTCTTTGCTTCTTGGGTTTTTCAAAGTAATTTATTTTTATAATAGGGTTTAGCTGCTATTCACTGCTGTGTTTATGCCGCTTTACACCCGCTTGACACACTAACAGAGAGATATCAATACATAGGTTTTAAGATTATTACTAGTCAGATATATTCTTGTGCGGTGAATAGGGCGTGTTGAGTCCAGTTCTCTGAGCAAGGAGTAGGTCTTGTCTATTACATATTGGGTTTATGGAACGGTATCTGAGCTAATTTGAAACCCTTGTTTTATGTATCACCCCACCTCACCTTTCCCGTTAAGCAGCCATAGTGTGTTTTCTGCATGTGTGACTCTGTTCTGTTTTGTAATTCAGTTCAAGTGTAACGGTTTTTACATTCCCTCTATAAGTGATACCTTATGAGAAGTGTCCTTTTCTGTGTGACTTATTTCACTTAGAATCGTCGTACCTAAATCCACTCATCATGCTGCTACTAGCCTTATGACATTGATTTCATGGCTGAGTGATATTCCATTGTACATAAGGACCACAACTTCTTTATCCATTTTTCTCTTTCCTGGGATATTGAAGGTGGAATGAAGTGGAGGTCCTTGTCAACAGAGCAGCCCTAAACTTTGGGGTGCTTGTGTCTTGCTGATTTTTCATTTTCCCAATTTATACCCCCATGAGTGGAAGTGCCCTATGCTCTCTAAGCTGTGTTTTTTAGATGTTTCAGGACACACCGTACACTTCTCCAGAGTGGCTGTTGGCAATTTACATCCCGCCCATCAGTGTAGCAAGGCTCCCATTTCTCCATAGCCTGTCCTGCATTTCTGGTTTTGAGACTTTTTTCAGCATGGCCCTTTTGACCGATGGGTAGCGAGTCTTCTTTGTAGCACTGATTTGCCTTTCCAGGTTGCTTGGTTGGCCAAAAAGGGCGTATGCGTTTTTTCCTGAATATATTCAGGAAAAAACGCATACGCCCTTTTTGGCCAAGGGCATCATTGTCAACGTTTTGCCGCTTTTCATGTGCTTTAAAGGCGATTCGAATCTACCTCCTGAAATCTGTTTCCTGCAATTCTGCCTTGATTTCAAATCGTCTTCTTTGCCTTCCCTCAATATATTTGTGGACGAGAGTTATCATTTATAACTCTGCAGGTTTGTGAATTGCAGTGCCCTGAAGCTCCATTTTACAACTCGCTTTTTTGGGAGCTGGCCGCAAAAGCGCAGGATGGCTTCAGGCCCTCTTCTGGTTCCGGGGGGCAGGCTGAGCCTGTGGTTAATTCTTCTTCCTGATGGGAAAATAGAGTGACCTGTGCCTGTCCCAACACCAAGAGCTAGTCTTTCATTGGTTCCACGTCTTCCCGTTCATCCTCAGTACAAATTGCAACCTGTACGGAACAGGAGGTTAAAGGTGCTGATTCTCCAAGGAGGGAGATTGCTAGTAAAGCGACTGGAATGGCGAACCCGGGCACAAGCAGATGAGAAATGAGGTGCGTTTTAGAAACCTTTCCCCATCACATGGTGTACCATCTTCTGGGTTTCTCATGCATGTTTTCGATGTAGGAAGATGACCTTGAACCTGGAGATTTGGGACCCAAGCGATGGGTACCACGCAGTATTACTTTAAAGGGTCTGTGTTTGCTCACCCACCCTCACCAAACCTCTCAGCCCCAAGAGTGTCCACCCTTATGTCTCATCCAGCTGTGGGTCTAGATATGGTCAATCCAGGTTGCATCACAGCCCCTGAACGCATTGTGTAAGAATTTCTCTCTCTTTCACTGTCTTTGCTTCTTGGGTTTTTCAAAGTAATTTATTTTTATAATAGGGTTTAGCTGCTATTCACTGCTGTGTTTATGCCGCTTTACACCCGCTTGACACACTAACAGAGAGATATCAATACATAGGTTTTAAGATTATTACTAGTCAGATATATTCTTGTGCGGTGAATAGGGCGTGTTGAGTCCAGTTCTCTGAGCAAGGAGTAGGTCTTGTCTATTACATATTGGGTTTATGGAACGGTATCTGAGCTAATTTGAAACCCTTGTTTTATGTATCACCCCACCTCACCTTTCCCGTTAAGCAGCCATAGTGTGTTTTCTGCATGTGTGACTCTGTTCTGTTTTGTAATTCAGTTCAAGTGTAACGGTTTTTACATTCCCTCTATAAGTGATACCTTATGAGAAGTGTCCTTTTCTGTGTGACTTATTTCACTTAGAATCGTCGTACCTAAATCCACTCATCATGCTGCTACTAGCCTTATGACATTGATTTCATGGCTGAGTGATATTCCATTGTACATAAGGACCACAACTTCTTTATCCATTTTTCTCTTTCCTGGGATATTGAAGGTGGAATGAAGTGGAGGTCCTTGTCAACAGAGCAGCCCTAAACTTTGGGGTGCTTGTGTCTTGCTGATTTTTCATTTTCCCAATTTATACCCCCATGAGTGGAAGTGCCCTATGCTCTCTAAGCTGTGTTTTTTAGATGTTTCAGGACACACCGTACACTTCTCCAGAGTGGCTGTTGGCAATTTACATCCCGCCCATCAGTGTAGCAAGGCTCCCATTTCTCCATGGCCTGTCCCGCATTTCTGGTTTGAGACTTTTTTCAGCATGGCCCTTTTGACCGATGGGTAGCGAGTCTTCTTTGTAGCGCTGATTTGCCTTTCCAGGTTGCTTGGTTGGCCAAAAAGGGCGTATGCGTTTTTTCCTGAATATATTCAGGAAAAAACGCATACGCCCTTTTTAGCCAAGGGCATCATTGTCAACGTTTTGCCGCTTTTCATGTGCTTTAAAGGTGATTCGAATCTACCTCCTGAAATCTGTTTCCTGCAATTCTGCCTTGATTTCAAATCCTCTTCTTTGCCTTCCCTCAATATATTTGTGGACGAGAGTTATCATTTATAACTCTGCAGGTTTGTGAATTGCAGTGCCCTGAAGCTCCATTTTACAACTCGCTTTTTTGGGAGCTGGCCGCAAAAGCGCAGGATGGCCTCAGGCCCTGTTCTGGTTCCGGGTTCAGGCTGTGCCTGTGGTTAATTCTTCTTCCTGATGGGAAAATAGAGTGACCTGTGCCTGTCCCAACACCAAGAGCTAGTCTCTCATTGGTTCCCCATCTACCCGTTCATCCTCAGGACAAATTGCAACCTGTATGGAACAGGAGGTTAAAGGTGCTGATGCTCCAAGGAGGGAGATTGCTAGTAAAGTGGCTGGAATGGCGAACCCGGGCACAAGGAGATGAGAAATGAGGTGCGTTTTAGAAACCTTTCCCCATCACACGGTGTACCATCTTCTGGGTTTCTCATGCATGTTTTCGATGTAGGAAGATGCCCTTGAACCTGGAGATTTGGGACCCATGGGATGGGTACCACGCAGTAGTACTTTAAAGGGTCTGCGTTTGCTCACCCAACCTCACCAAACCTCTCAGCCCCAAGAGTGTCCACCCTTATGTCTCATCCAGCTGTGGGTCTAGATATGGTCAATCCAGGTTGCATCACAGCCCCTGAACGAATTGTGTAAGAATTTCGCTCTCTTTCACTGTCTTTGTTTCATGGGTTTTTAAAAGTAATTTATTTTTATAATGGGGTTTAGCTGCTTTTCACTGTTGTGTTTATGCCGCTGTACATCCACTTGACACACTAACAGAGAGATATCAATACATAGGTTTTTAGATTATTACTAGTCAGATATAATGTTGTGCGGTGAATAGGGCGTGTTGAGTCCAGTTCTCTGAGCAAGGAGTAGGTCTTGTCTATTACATATTGGGTTTATGCAACGGTATCTGAGCTAATTTGAAACCCTTGTTTTATGTATCACCCCACCTCACCTTTCCCGTTTAGCAGCCATAGTGTGTTTTCTGCATGTGTGACTCTGTTCTGTTTTGTAATTCAGTTCAAGTGTAACGGTTTTTACATTCCCTCTATCAATGAGACCTTATGAGAAGTGTTCTTTTCTGTGTGACTTATTTCACTTAGAATCGTCGTACCTAAATCCACTCATCATGCTGCTACTAGCCTTATGACATTGATTTCATGGCTGAGTGATATTCCATTGTACATAAGGACCACAACTTCTTTATCCATTTTTCTCTTTCCTGGGATATTGAAGGTGGAATGAAGTGGAGGTCCTTGTCAACAGAGCAGCCCTAAACTTTGGGGTGCTTGTGTCTTGCTGATTTTTCATTTTCCCAATTTATACCCCCATGAGTGGAAGTGAAGTGACCTATTCTCTCTAAGCTGTGTTTTTTAGATGTTTCAGGACACACCGTACACTTCTCCAGAGTGGCTGTTGGCAATTTACATCCCGCCCATCAGTGTAGCAAGGCTCCCTTTCCTCCCTGGCCTTTCCTGCTTTTCTTGTTTTACACTTTTTTAGGAAGGCCATTTTGACTGATGGGAAGTCAGACTTCTTTGTAGTGCTGAATTGCCTTTCCGGCTTGCTTGGTTGGCCAAAAAGAGCCTATGGGTTTTTTCCTGAATTCATTCAGAAAAAAACGCATATGTTCTTTTTGTCCAAGTGCATCATTGTCGACGTTTTGCCGCTTTTCATGTGCTTTAGGGGTGATTCGAATCTATCTCCTGAAATCTGTTTCCTGCAATTCTGCCTTGATTTCAAATCTTCTTCGTTGCCTTCCCTGAATATATTTGTGGACGAGAGTTATCATTTATAACTCTGCAGGTTTGTGAATTGCAGTGCCCCTGAGCTCCATTTTTCAACTCGCTTTTTTGGGAGCTTTCCGCAGAACCGCTCTTTTGCTTCTGGCCCTACTCTGGTTCCCGGTGGCAGGCTAAGGCTTTGCTTAATTCTTCTTCCTGACTGGAAAGTAGAGTGACATGTGCCTCTCCGAACATCTAGGGCTTGGCTCTCCTTGTTTCTCCTCCTTCCCCTTCTTCCTTTGGACAAATTCCGATTTCTGTGCAACTGGATGTTGAAGGTGCTGACATCCTCTAGTGGGGAGATTTTAAGGAAAAAGGCTGGAGGGGTGAACCCAACAACCAGGAAATTAGGCGTTTTGGTGCCTTTTCCAAAATCTTCCTGATCCAACCGTGTTCCATCTTCTGGGTGTCACAGGCATGTTTTAGCTGTAGGAAAGGTCCCGTGTATGTAAGGAGAACACAAGGGATTTTTCCAAATCAGTGTCTCCCCGAACTCCAATCTGGGGAATTTTTAAGCTACTGGTACATGTGTGTTCATTAAGGGACTTGGGCCGTAGGCAGAGTCCGAACTTTAGATGATTGAAGTCTTCAGGTTCAGAAACGCTCACCATCGGCCTCCTTTAGTTTCCATTTTATCTGTAGTTGATAGATGATGTTGATATAGATATCTATTGTTTTTCAGATTATTTCCCCTCAGGGGTCATTACAAAATATTGAGTATAGTTCCCTGTGCTATACAGTAGTTCCTTGTTGATGATATATTTTATACATAGCAGTGTGTATATGTTAATCTGAAACTGTTAATTTATCCCTCCTCCCACCTTTCCCCTTTGCTAATAAAAAATATAAGATTTTATACTTCTCAGAAATCTAGGAGCTGAAAGAGAGGTATCATTTTCAATGGAAAATCATTCAAAACAAGGTTGAAACTTCAACCAAGATTATTAGATGTACATCCTTGGAAAGAAATCACTGCATTTCTCTACTCTTGACCTGACAAATAAGACAATCCCCTCCACTGAACTTGCTTATAATAAAGTGATGGAAATATCAAATGGAAGTGTTAGAAACATCTTATTTTACACGAGCCTTATACACTGCTCTATGTTAATTACAGTTTGGCTCACACATCTGTTCATTGAAGTTACAATGTTCTCAAATTCTGTTACTGATCCTGCAGAGTGGGCCCCAACAAGGGTCTCCCTGCCCAGTGTCATTGGAGCCAACAGATCGAGACTGACTTTGGTTCAGAAGCAAAGGAAAACTTTATATTTTGATCAGAGAATGGAGAGGTGAGAGTGTGTGCTCCTCTGCGGGTTGTGGGCCGGGCTGCTGTGTAGGGATCCTGTCAGCATCAGCGGGAGGGAGGGGGCGGAGCTCTCGAGGGCCAGGTTGGCTGCAGCTCAGGCTCTATGTCGCAGAGTCTGCACGGGGCCCCACGAGCTGAGGTGTCGGCCCAGCCATTTTGCACTAGGAAATCGGGTCTGAAGTGTCGGGTGTGGGACCTCTGCATGTGGAAACCTAGGAGCAAGTGAAATTAGACAAAGCACAAAGGAAAAAATGGTTAGACTTTATTTTATTGCCCAGATTCTATTTTTATCTCCCAGGAATTTTTAATGGGCTTTGCCAGTGACAAAGCCCTCCTCTGCCTTTTGTCCCATTCCTCATTCTTGGGGCGCTGAGGGTGCAGACACGTCTTCTGTAAATGCTTCATGCTGAGTTGGGTGTCCTCATACCCGGGGGGAGGGGCAGGACTTCTCCCCAGCAGCCTCCAGGTGAGGTTGATTGTCCGCAGGCCTCCTCCCTCACTGCTCGTCTGCCTGAGCACCAGCATTGGAAGTTTTATAGATTCTAATGACCTTTAAGGGTCCAGGAAAGAGATGTGCAGAGACGCTGGGGGGGTGGGCGGTTTTACCCTGCTCCACATTGGTTCGGCCCCCTTAGGCTGACGGTTTCTGCCAGCCTAGATGCTCTGACCAGTAGTCTGTGCTTTCTTCAGTTAGGCCACTGAATTAACGTACAAACAGCACCAGGTGTCAGAGCCCTGCTTGCTCAACTCCCAGACAGTCCAGGGCCGGTGGTGATCCAGGACCATGATGGCCACTCAGTCAACGGCCTTTTGAAGTAGCCAGGAGTACAGCCGGTCTCATTGGCCGCCGTCACTGCGGTGTCTGTAGGCTTTTCTATGGTGGCAGCGTTATTTACGGTTCCCCTGCCAAGTTTATTAGCTCCGCTCTGGGTGCAGTAAGTCCTGTAAGCAATAGTCTTCTCTTTTGGGGCACACTCTTGTTGTTTTCTGAGAGAAGCTCCAGGTCAAGTGATGGTCACACGAGTCGTCATGGGGGCCCATTGCCCCAGGTTGTCTCTCTGGAGGTTGGTGTTGGAGGGCCTCCTCACTCGAGGTCATTGTGCCCACGGAGCAATCCCTGCAACTTCAGGGCATGGTGGGTGGTTAGGATCACCAAGTGGCGTCCTTTTCCCTTAGGAGGGAGCTGGCCTTGTGGGCTGCTGATTTCCAGGTTTTTAGATACCCCCAGTATCCTGGTCGGATGGGGTGGCTGGCCAATGCCTGGAGGGCATTCTTGCATTGTTCCATTTCAAGTGGTCCCAGTTTTTGCACTAATACTCCAAGGGCGATTCGCCTTGGACCAGGAATGTAAAGGTCAAAGGGTTTAGCTAACTTAGGGAGGTCCAGGGCCAGGGTCTGAATTGACTGCTCTTTCCATTCTTGAAAGGCCGCTTCTGGATTCTATTCAAAAGGATCATCATCTTTTCCTTTCAG
The DNA here is from genome assembly GCF_028023285.1 of Balaenoptera ricei. Lineage (NCBI taxonomy): Eukaryota > Metazoa > Chordata > Mammalia > Artiodactyla > Balaenopteridae > Balaenoptera > Balaenoptera ricei. Next base: position 410,759 of record NW_026777428.1, on the reverse strand, counting down.
TGTTTCATATAGAGGCCCAGCTATTAGACTGTAGTTAGGGATCCAGATGCAGCAAACCCCGGTCTCCCCAGGAACCCCTAAGCTGTCTTCTAGTTTCAGGAAAGGTGAGGCTGCAAATGGCTTCTTCCCTTTCCTGGGGTGGGCTTCTCCGACCTTCTGTGCGAATGAAGCCCAGGAAGGCCACCTTAGTTTGTGATATTTGAGCCTTTTCCTTGGACACCTTCTATCTTTCATTGGCTAGGTAGTTCAGAGGCCTCCTTAGTCGGGCTGGTGATCAGAATGTCATCTGCATATTGAAGGAGGGTTCCCTTCTCCAGAGGTAGATCTTTTAGGTCTTTAGCTAACGTTTCCCCAAAGATGGTGTGGGAATTTTTGAACCCCTGGGGCAGGACGGCCCAGCAGTATTGTTTTTGTTGTAGGTTGAGTCCTGCCACTCACAGCCAAAATTTCTTGTGACTCTGGGACTAATGGAATACAGAAGAAGGCATCATTGAAGTCTAATACAGAATGCCATGTCCTGGTGGATGGTAGAATGACCAGCAGGGTGTAGGAATTAGGAACTACTAGATGTATATCCTCTGTGGCTTCACTGACTGTCCTGGCGTCCTCTACCAGGTCCCCAGCAGCCCACGGGGCTCTTGTGGTCAGGCCCCTCCCAGGATATGGAGCTCACCTGGGCAGGTACGCAGCAGCCCACGGGGCTCTCGTGGGCAGGCCCCTCCCTGGATATGGAGCTCCCGTGGACAGGTACCCCGGCAGGGCTGGGCACACAGGAACCGTGCACGTAGCCCTCATTACAGAGCACCCCCAGCACCCCTGTCACTCAGAGCTGACACAGAGCACCTCAGAGCAGAGCTTGAACTAACAAACAGCAGCTCCAACAGGTCTGTGACCCTAGGCTTCACTCTGTGCGGCCTCCCTCTGCCTGGTCTTCCAGGGGCTTCCACTGCAGCCGGGGCACCAGGCCTCTGTCTCCACCCACCACCCCTCCTCTCCCTGACTCCTGGGTTCCTCTCATTAGCAGAGGGTCTTCTTGAAGTTGTCTCCCACTCATGGACCAGATAAAATGATTCGAAAACAAGCCAGGGCTGCCGCCCCTTATCTATCCTGACTCTCGGGACCCTACACCTGTTCCTTGGATCTGGCCGGTGCAGCAAGGCCCATTTTCTGCAACTCTGAGCCCCTGAGGGGCGAGGATTGGCTGACCTGGGCAGCCTGACCCGGCCGGCCAGCCCTTCCCAGGTGTGCCTGGGTTGAGGTCAATATAAACACCCCTCCAGGCAGCAAAAGCCTCTGCAGCTGTGCCTGACGCCATATTCTCTGCCCCGTCAGCAGTCTCGGGGTTGGGCTGGTGGGAGGGAGTAGGGCCCACGGCTCTATGAGTGGCCCAGTGTGACTGGGGCTCTGCTGGACTTTCTGCAGGAGTTGCCGGGCTGCCACCTGCTAAAGAAGAGGATGTGTCACCCATACTTGCTGCTGGAATTTCTCCCCGGGCAGAGGTGAGGAAGGAAAAAAGCAGTGGGGGCCGGGACAGGAGGGGTACCTCAGGCAGGGAAATGGAAAGCTTCCAGACGAGCGCCCGGGGCCAGGACCATCCTGGCTGGCCTGCAGGCACCAAGTCGGCCTGCGTGCTGTCGCTGGTGTGACTCCAAGCCCCTTCCTCTAGTTTTTAAAGTCTTTGCACACATTCAGGTGTTTTACCTGGGAAGGGTGGGAAAAGTTCAGCAGCAGCTGGCCTGGGGCTCAGCTCACGTTTACTCAGAGACGCCTCCTCACGGTCCCCCAGCTTTGCAATGAGGACGCTCCTCGTGTGGGGGCTGCTGGCTGCATGGGAGATGATTCCCCACCTGTGACCAACTTCAGAATTGTTTACCCCTGGAGCAAGTGCCCTGATAGGGTTTTCCTCTGTATGACCAGTGGGTTCTGTTTTTTTTTTTTTTTTTTTCTTTTTTGGTTCAAGGTAAGTTTTATTCCTCTTTTTGTATTTATGGATATAAGCATGGAAATAATTCATTCATATAAATACGTCTATGGGAAGGACAGAACTTTTTTTTCTGTTTTATTTTTTTAAGTATTATTTATTTTTTAATTTTTGAATTTATTTTATTCATTTTTTATACAGCAGGCTCTTATTGGTAACCTATTTTATACATATAAGTGTATATATGTCAATCCCAGGCTCGCAATTCATCCCACCACCACCACCCTGCCACTTTCCCCCCTTGGTGTCCATACATTTGTTCTCTACATCTGTGTCTCTATTTCTGCCTTGCAAACCGGTTCATCTTTACCATTTTTCTAGGTTCCACATGTATGCATTAATATACGATATTTGTTTTTCTCTTTCTGACTTACTTCACTCTGTATGACAGTCTCTAGATCTATCCACGTCTCTACAAATGACCCAATTTCATTCCTTTTTATGGCTGAGTAATATTCCATTTTATATATGTAGCACATCTTTTCTGTTCGTCTGTCTATGGGCATTTAGGTTGCTTCCATGACCTGGCTATTGTAAACAGTGCTGCAATGAATATTGTGGTGAATATGTCTTTTTGAATTATGGTTTTCTCTGGGTATATGGCCAGTAGTGGGATTGCTGGGTCATATGGTAATTCTATTTTTAGTCTTTTAAGGAACCTCCATACTGTTCTCCATAGTGACTGTATCAATTTACATTCCCACAAATAGTGTAAGAGGGTTCCCTTTTCTCCACACCCTCTCCAGCATTTGTTGCTTGTAGATTTTCTGATGATGCCCATTCTAACTCGTGTGAGGTGATACCTCATTGTAGTTTTGGTTTATATTTCTCTAATAATTAGTGATGTTGAGCAGCTTTTCATGTGCTTCTTGGTCATCTGTATGTCTTCTTGGGACAAATGTCTATTTACGTCATCTGCCCATTTTTGGATTGGGTTGTTTGTTTTTTTACTGTTGAGCTGCATGAGCTGTTTATATACATTGGAGATTAATCCTTTGTCCATTGATTCGTTTGCAAATATTTTCTCCCATTGTGAGGGTTGTCTTTTCGTCTTGTTTGTAGTTTCCTTTGCTTTGCAAAAGCTTTTAGGTTTCATTTGCTCCCATATGTTTATTTTTTTTATTCCATTACTCTAGGAGGTGGATCAAAAAAGATCTTGCTGTGATTTATGTCAAAGAGTATTCTTCCTGTGTTTTCCTCTAAGAGTTTTATAGTGTCCGGTCTTACATTTCGGTCTCTAATCCATTTTGAGTTTATTTTTTGTGTATGGTGTTAGGGAGTGTTCTAATTTCATTCTTTTACATGTAGCTGTCCATTTTTCCCAGCACCACTTATTGAAGAGACTGTCTTTTCTCCTTTGTATACCCTTGCCTCCTTTGTCATAGATTAGTGGGCCATAGGTGTGTAGGTTTATCTCTGGGCTTTTTTTTTTTCTTTTACATCTTTATTGGAGTATAATTGCTTTACAATTGTGTGTTAGTTTCTGCTGTATAAAAAAGTGAATCAGCTGTGCGTATACATATAACACCATATCCCCTCCCTCTTGCACCTCCCTCTCACTCCCTTATCCCACCCTTTTAGGTGGTCACAAAGCACAGAGCTGATCTCCCTGTGCTATGTGGCTGCTTCCCAGTAGCTATCAATTTTACATTTGGTAGTGTATATATGTCCATACCACTCTCTCACTTTGTCCCAGCTTACCCTTCCCTCTCCCCATGTCCTCAAGTCCTTTCTCTACGTCTGTGTCCTTAATCCTTTCCTGCCCCTAGGTTCTTCATAAACTTTTTTTTTTAAGATTCCATATATATGTGTTAGCATACGGTATTTGTTTTTCTCTTTCTGACTTACTTCACTCTGTAGGACAGACTCTAGATCCATCCACCTCACTAAAAATAACTCAATTTCGTTTCTTTTTATGGCTGAATAATGTTCCATTGTATATATGTGCCACATCTTCTTTATCCATTTATCTGTTGATGGACACTTAGGTTGCTTCCATGTCCTGGCTATTGTAAATAGAGCTACAGTGAACATTGTGGTACATGACTCTTTTTGAATTATGGTTTTCTCAGGGTAAATGTCCAGGAGTGGGTTTGCTGGGTTGCATGGTAGTTCTATTTTTAGTGTTTAAGGAACCCCCATACCGTTCTCCCTAGTGGCTATATCAATTTACATTCCCACCAACAGTGCAAGAGGGTTCCCTTTGCTCCAATAAATGCCTCTCCAGCATTTATTGTTGGTAGATTTTTTGATGATGGCCATTCTGACTGGTGTGAGGTGATACCTCACTGTAGTTTTGATTTGCATTTCTCTAATGATTAGTGATGTTCAGCATCCTTTCATGTGTTTGTTGGCAACCTGTATATCTTCTTTGGAGAAATGTCTATTTAGGTCTTCTGCCCATTTTTGGATTGGGTTGTTTGGTTTTGTGATATTGAGCTACATGAGCTGCTTTTTGGAGATTAATCCTTTGCCATTTGCTTCATTTGAAAATATTTTCTCCCATTCTGATGGTTGTCTTTTCATCTTGCTTATGTTTTCCTTTGCTGTGCAAAAGAATTTATGTTTCATTCGGTCCCATTTTTTTATTTTTGTTTTTATTTCCATTTCTCTAGGAGGTGGGTCAAAAAGGATCTTGCTGTGATTTATGTCATAGACTGTTCTGCTTATGTTTTCCTCTAAGAGTTTTATAGTGGCTGGTCTTATATTTAGGTCTCTAATCCATTTTGAGTTTATTTTTGTGTATGGTGTTAGGGAGTGTACTAATTTCATTCTTTTACATGTAACTGTCCAGTTTTCCCAGCACCACTTGCTGAAGACACTGTCTTTTCTCCATTGTATACCCTTGCCTCCTTTGTCATAGATTAGTGAACCATAGGTACGTGGGTTTATCTCTGTGCTTTCTATCCTGTTCTATTGACCTATATTTCTGTTTTTGTGTCAGTACCATATTATCTTGATTACTGTAGCTTTGCAATATAGTCTGAAGTCTGGAAGTCTGATTCCTCCAGCTCTTTTTTTTCCCCCCTCAAGACTGCTTTGGCTATCCAGGGTCTTTTGTGTCTCCCTACAAATTTTAAGATTTTTTTTTCTTGTTCTGTAGAAAATGCCAAAGGTATTTTGATCGGGATTGCATTGAATCTGTAGATTGCTTTGGGTAGTATAGTCATTTTCACAATATTGATTCTTCTAATCCGAGAACATGGTATATGTCTCCATCTGTTTATATCATCTTTGATTTCTTTCATCAGTGTCTTATAGTTTTCTGAGTACAGGTCTTTTACTTCCTTAGGTAGGTTTATTCCTAGGTATTTTATTCTTTTTGTTGCAGTGGTAATGGGATTGTTTCCTTAATTTCTCTTTCTGATCTTTCATTGTTAGTGTATAGGAATGCAAGCAATTTCTGTGCATTAATTTTGTATCCTGCAACTTTACCAAATTCATTGATTAGCTCCAGTGGTTTTCTGGTGGCATCTTCAGGATTCTCTTTCTATGATATCATGTCATCTGCAAACAGTGACAATTTTACTTCTTCTTTTCCTTTTTGTATTCCTTTTATTTCTTTTTCTTCTCTGATTGCCATGGCTAGGACTTCCAAAACTATGTTGAATAGCAGTGGTGAGAGTGGACATCCTCGTCTTGTTCCTGATCTTAGAGGAAACGCTTTCAGTTTTTCACCATTGAGAATGCTGTTTGCTGTGGGTTTGTCATATATGGCCTTTATTATGTTGAGGTAGTTTCCCTCTATGCCCACACTCTGCAGAGTTTTTATCGTAAATGAGTGTTGAATTTTCTCAAAATCTTTTCCTTCATCTATTGAGATGATCATATGGTTTTATTCTACAATTTGTTAATATGGTGTATCACATTGATTTGTGTATATTGAAGAATCCTCGCATCCCTGGGATAAACCCCACTTGATCATGGTGTATGATCCTTTTCATGTGTTGTTCGATTCTGTTTGCTAGTATTTTGTTGAGGATTTTTACATCTATATTCATCAGTGATATTGGTCTATAATTTTCTTTCCTTGTAGTATCTCTGTCTGATTTTGGTATCAGGGTGATGGTGGTCTCATAGAATGAGTTTGGGAGTGTTCCTTCCCCTGCAATTGTTTTGAAGAATTTGAGAAGGTTGGGTGTTAGCTCTTCTCTAAATGTTTGATAGAATTCACCTGTGATGCCATCTGGTTCTGGACTTTTGTTTGTTGGAAGATTTTTAATCACAGTTTCAATTTCATTGCTTGTGATAGGTTTGTTCATATTTTCTATTTCTTCCTGGTTCAGTCTTAGAAGGTTATCCCTTTCTAAGAATTTGTCCATTTCTTCCAGATTGTCCATTTTATTGGCCTAGAGTTGCTTGTAGTAGTCTCTTAGGATGCTTTGTATTCCTGTGGTGTCTGTTGTAACTTCTGCTTTTTCACTTCTAATTTTGTTGATTTGCGTCCTCTCCCTCTTTTTCTGGAGTCTGGCTAAAGGTTGATCATTTTTGCTTATCTTCTCAAAGAACCAGCTTTTAGTTTTATTGATCTTTGCTTTCGTTTTCTTTGTTTCTATTTCATTTATTTCTGCTCTGATCTTTATGATTTCTTTCCTTCTACTAACTTTGGGTTTTGTTCTTCTTTCTCTAGTTCCTCTAGGTGTAAGGTTAGATTGTTTATTTGAGATTTTTCTTGTTTCTTGAGGTAGGCTTGTATTGCTATAAACTTCCCTCTTAGAACTCCTTTTGCTGCATCCCATAGGTTTTGGATCATCGTGTTTTTGTTGTCATTTGTCTCTAGGTAGTTTTTGATTTCCTCTTTGATTTCTTCAGTGATCTCTTGGTTATTTAGTAACGTATTGTTTAGCCTCCATGTGTTTGTGTTTTTTACGGTTTTTTCCGTGTAATTGATTTCTAATCTCATAGCATTGTGGTCGGAACAGCTGCTTGATATGATTTCAGTTTTCTTAAATTTACTGAGGCTTTATCTGTGACCCAAGATGTGATCTATCCTGGAGAATGTTCCGTGTGCAGTTGAGAAGAACGTGTAATCTGCTGTTTTTGGATGGAATGTCCTATAAATATCAATTAACTCTATCTGGTCTATTGTGTCATTTAAAGCTTGTGTTTCCTTATTAATTGTCTGTCTGGCTGATCTCCACTGGTGTAAGTGAGCTGTTAAAGTCCCCCGCTATTATTGTGTTACTGTCAATTTCCTCTTTTATAGCTGTTAGCAGTTGCCTTATACATTGAGCTGCTCCTATTTTGGGTACATATATATTTATAATTGTTATATCTTCTTCTTGGATTGATCCCCTGACCATTATGTAGTGCCTTTCCTCGTCTCTTGTAACATTCTTTATTTTAAAGTCTATTTTATCTGATATGAGTATTGCTACTCCAGCTTTCTTTTGATTTTCATTTGCATAGAATATATTTTTCCATCGCCTCACTTTGAGTCTGTATGTGTCCCTAGGTCTGAAATGGATCTCTTGTAGACAGCATATATATGGGTCTTGTTTTTGTATCCATTCAGCGAGCCTGTGTCTTTTGGTTGGAACATGTAGTGCATTCACGTTTAAGGTAATTATCGATATGTATGTTCCTACTACTATTTTCTTAATTGTTATGGGTTTGTCTTGGTGGGTCCTTTTCTTCTCTTGTGTTTCCCACTTAGAGAAGTTCCTTTAGCATTTGGTGTAGAGCTGGTTTCATGGTGCTGAATTCTCTTAGCTTTTGCTTGTCTGTAAGGCTTTTGATTTCTCCATCAAATCTGAATGAGCTCTTTGCAGGGTGGAGTACTCTTGGTTGTAGGTTCTTCCCTTTCATCACTTTAAATTTATCATGCCACTTCCTTCTGGCTTGTAGATTTTCTGCTGAGAAATCAGTTGTTATCCTTATGGGAGTTCCCTTGTATGTTATTTGTCATTTTTCCCTTGCTGCTTTCAATCATTTTTCTTTGTCGTTAATTTTTGTCAATTTGATTACTATGTGTCTTGTCATTTTTCTCCTTTGGTTTATCCTGCCTGGGACACTCTGTGCTTCTGGACTTGGGTGGCTATTTCTTTTCCCATGCTAGGGAAGTTTTTGACCATAATCTCTTCAAATATATTCTCGGGTCCTTTCTCTCTCTCTTCTCCTTCTGGGACCCCTATAATGCGAATGTTGTTGCGTTTAAAGTTGTCCCAGAGGACTCTTGGGGTATCTTCGTTTATTTTCATTCTTTTTCTTTATTCTGTTCCATGGCAGTGATTTCCACCTTTCTGTCTTCCAGGTCACTTATCCGTTCTTCTGCCACAGTTATTCTGCTACTGATTCCTTCTAGTGTATTTTTCATTTCAGTTATTCCATTGTTCACCTCTGTTTGTTTGTTCTTTAATTCTTCTAGGTGTTTGTTCCTTAATTCTTCTAGGTCTTTGTTAAACATTTCTTGCATCTTCTCGATCTTTGCCTCCTTTCTTTTTCCAAGGTCTTGGCTCAACTTCACTATCATTATTCTGAATTCTTTTTCTGGAAGGTTCCCTATCTCCACCTCATTTCATTTTTTTTCTGGGGTTTTATCTTGTTCCTTGATCTGGTATAAAGTCCTCTGCCTTTTCATTTTGTCTATCTTTCTGTGAATGTGGTTTTCCTTCCACAGGCTGCAGAATTGTAGTTCTTCTTGCTTCTGCTGTCTGCTCTCCGGTGGATGAGTCTATCTTAGAGGCTTGTGCAAGCTTCCTGATGGGAGGGACTGGTGGTGGGTAGAGCTGGGTGTTGCTTTGGTGGGCAGAGCTTTAATCCGCTTGTCTACGGATTAAATAAAACTTTAATAAAAAGTTTAATCCGCTTGTCTGCTGATGCATGGGGCTGGGTTCCCTCCCTGTTGGTTGTTTGGCCTGAGGCGACCCAGCCCTGGAGCCTACCTTGCTCTTGGTGGGGCTAATGGCGGACTCTGGGAGGGCTCACACCAAGGAGTATTTCCCAGAACTTCTGCTGCCAGTGTCGTTGTCCTCACGGTGAGCCACAGCCACAGCCACCACCTGCCTCTGCAGGAGACCCTCTAAAAGTAGCAGGTAGTTCTGGTCATTCTCCTACAGGGTCACTGCTCCTTCCCCTGGGTCCTGATGTGCACACTACTTTGTGTGTGCCCTCCAAGAGTGGAGTATCTGAGTGGAGTTGAGACTCTGAGACTCTGTGTGGAGTTGCACAGACTCTGGGTCCTGTGAAGCTTCGATGTTTTGTGATTCTAGAAATCCTATAGGAGACGGTCCACAGCAGGTGACGCTAATGTTGTCAGTAGAGGTGTTGAAGCCAAAGATCTGCAGTTCCAACTAGAGGTGCCGATGTACATACAGGACAAAATCATCTCGTGTGAATGTAGTTCAGGCATGTTTAAGATGAATGCAGTCATGTTAATGCCTACCATATTCTATCTTGAGCCTCTCCTCAGGGACCCCCTCCTCAGTTCCTGAGGCTCCTGTAAGTCATGTACAGGGGACTGGAGAGTGGGCTCTGTCCAGTCTGAGCCCTGAGTTACCCTGTGTGTATCTTAGGATACTTTGTATTTCTGTGGTGTCTGTTGTAACATCATCTCTTTCATTTCAGATTTATTTGGGCCCTCTCTTTTTAAAAAAACATACTACTGTTGTCTTTTATTCTTTACAGAAGTTTAATAAGTGTTTGATCTACTATCCTTACCCTATGTATACTTTTTGCAGTGAGATTTTTACTTTTCTTTGTTTCCTTGTTACTATCAATAATTAGTGAGACTTCTTTTAAGCTACCTTCAACATTGCTTATAAAGCTGCTTTATTAGTGATGACAGAGCCTTAATGGAAGTCATGTTCTGGTTGTAAATTAGAATGCAATGTGCCAGCAAATAGCCCCTTAAGTTTATGTCTCATTACTTCTTGTTCTTTTTTTAATTTAATTTTTATTTTTTGTCAGAGCAAATTTAATTAAAATGTTTTGTTTCTTCTAGGTGTGAAAGATGTGGTTCTTTTAAACATATACATATATCTATTCTTCTTTGGATCATTTTCCCATGTAGGTTATGACACGATGTTGAGTAGTCTTGTCTTGGTATTACGTAGGTCTTTGGTGATTACATATTTCACATGTGTTTCTATATCTATCTTAACCCCAATATCCTAATGTATCCAATCCTCACACCTTTCCATTTGGTGAACCATAAGTTTGTTTAATGAATCTGTGATTGCATTTCTCTGTGGAAATATCTTCATTGGTATCAATTTTTAGCTAAGACCTATAAGTGATATTATAGGATATGTGTCTTTTGCTTTCTGACTTAGTACAATTTGCCTGATTACCTCAAGAATCATACATGGTGCTGCAAATGGCATTGTTTCATTTTTTTCCCTGGCTAATATTCCATCTGTACGTGTACCAGTTCTTCTTTGGCCACGCACCTCTTGATGTACTTTCTGGTTGCCTCCATGTCTTGGCTATTGTAATACTGCTGCAATGCACATTTGCTTGCCTGTGTCTTTCCAGTTATATCTTATATGTTATAGGCCAAGGAGTGGGCTTGCTATATCATATGGTAGCTCAGTGTGTATGTTTTAAAGGCACCACCATTCAGTTCTCATTAGTGGCTCTTTCCAGGTTACGTCCCACTTAAAATTGAGGGTATGCATTTCTCCAAAACACCTTCAATATTTATTGTTTGTAGTTTTCTTGCTGATGGTTATTCTAATGGGTGCGAGCTGATGCCTATCTGTGGTTGAATTTGCATGTGTCCCATAATCTGTTGAAATTGAGCTTTAAAGCATGCCCTTTTTATTTATCAAACTGTGATTACAGCTCAGTTCTTCAAAGTGTTTTCTTAAAGTAAGTGTCACATTTTGAAAAATTTTGCCATTACCTCCCTCAAGACATTTTGAGGGCACGTTTCATTTACAGCCCTGAAGTACTTGTTCATATGAAGTGACCATTAGCACACGTTTTAAAGCTGCTTTTGCAGGTAACGGCCAGAGGGTGGCAGCCTTTCTACGTTCCTAATCTGGTAAATAGGGAAAGAGACCTTCAGCCCCAAGAGTGTCCAGCTTTATTTCTCATCCAGCTGTGGGTCTAGATATGGTCACACCAGGTTGCATCACAGCCCCGGAACGAATTATGTAAAAATTTTCCCTCTATCACTGTCTTTGTTTTTTGGGATTTTTAAGTAATTTATTTTTATAATGGGGTTTACCTGATTTTCACTGCTGTGTTTATGCCCCTTTACACCCACTTGATTCACTTACAGAGGGACATCAATACATAGGTTTTAAGATTATTACTAGTCAGATATATTCTTGTGCGGTGAATAGGGCGTGTTGAGTCCAGTTCTCTGAGCAAGGAGTAGGTCTTGTCTATTACATATTGGGTTTATGGAACGGTATCTGAGCTAATTTGAAACCCTAGTTTTATGTATCACCCCACCTCACCTTTCCCGTTAAGCAGCCATAGTGTGTTTTCTGCATGTGTGACTCTGTTCTGTTTTGTAATTCAGTTCAAGTGTAACGGTTTTTACATTCCCTCTATCAGTGATACCTTATGAGAAGTGTCCTTTTCTGTGTGACTTATTTCACTTAGAATCGTCGTACCTAAATCCACTCATCATGCTGCTACTAGCCTTATGACATTGATTTCATGGCTGAGTGATATTCCATTGTACATAAGGACCACAACTTCTTTATCCATTTTTCTCTTTCCTGGGATATTGAAGGTGGAATGAAGTGGAGGTCCTTGTCAACAGAGCAGCCCTAAACTTTGGGGTGCTTGTGTCTTGCTGATTTTTCATTTTCCCAATTTATAACCCCATGAGTGGAAGTGCCCTATGCTCTCTAAGCTGTGTTTTTTAGATGTCTCAGGACACACCGTACACTTCTCCAGAGTGGCTGTTGGCAATTTACATCCCGCCCATCAGTGTAGCAAGGCTCCCATTTCTCCATAGCCTGTCCTGCATTTCTGGTTTTGAGACTTTTTTCAGCATGGCCCTTTTGACCGATGGGTAGCGAGTCTTCTTTGTAGCACTGATTTGCCTTTCCAGGTTGCTTGGTTGGCCAAAAAGGGCGTATGCGTTTTTTCCTGAATATATTCAGGAAAAAACGCATACGCCCTTTTTGGCCAAGGGCATCATTGTCAACGTTTTGCCGCTTTTCATGTGCTTTAAAGGCGATTCGAATCTACCTCCTGAAATCTGTTTCCTGCAATTCTGCCTTGATTTCAAATCGTCTTCTTTGCCTTCCCTCAATATATTTGTGGACGAGAGTTATCATTTATAACTCTGCAGGTTTGTGAATTGCAGTGCCCTGAAGCTCCATTTTACAACTCGCTTTTTTGGGAGCTGGCCGCAAAAGCGCAGGATGGCTTCAGGCCCTCTTCTGGTTCCGGGGGGCAGGCTGAGCCTGTGGTTAATTCTTCTTCCTGATGGGAAAATAGAGTGACCTGTGCCTGTCCCAACACCAAGAGCTAGTCTTTCATTGGTTCCACGTCTTCCCGTTCATCCTCAGTACAAATTGCAACCTGTACGGAACAGGAGGTTAAAGGTGCTGATTCTCCAAGGAGGGAGATTGCTAGTAAAGCGACTGGAATGGCGAACCCGGGCACAAGCAGATGAGAAATGAGGTGCGTTTTAGAAACCTTTCCCCATCACATGGTGTACCATCTTCAGGGTTTCTCATGCATGTTTTCGATGTAGGAAGATGACCTTGAACCTGGAGATTTGGGACCCAAGCGATGGGTACCACGCAGTATTACTTTAAAGGGTCTGCGTTTGCTCACCCAACCTCACCAAACCTCTCAGCCCCAAGAGTGTCCACCCTTATGTCTCATCCAGCTGTGGGTCTAGATATGGTCAATCCAGGTTGCATCACAGCCCCTGAACGCATTGTGTAAGAATTTCTCTCTCTTCCACTGTCTTTGTTTCATGGGTTTGTAAAAGTAATTTATTTTTATAATGGGGTTTAGCTGCTTTTCACTGCTGTGTTTATGCCGCTTTACACCCACTTGACACACTAACAGAGAGATATCAATACATAGGTTTTAAGATTATTACTAGTCAGATATATTCTTGTGCGGTGAATAGGGCGTGTTGAGTCCAGTTCTCTGAGCAAGGAGTAGGTCTTGTCTATTACATATTGGGTTTATGGAACGGTATCTGAGCTAATTTGAAACCCTTGTTTTATGTATCACCCCACCTCACCTTTCCCGTTAAGCAGCCATAGTGTGTTTTCTGCATGTGTGACTCCGTTCTGTTTTGTAATTCAGTTCAAGTGTAACGGTTTTTACATTCCCTCTATCAGTGATACCTTATGAGAAGTGTCCTTTTCTGTGTGACTTATTTCACTTAGAATCGTCGTACCTAAATCCACTCATCATGCTGCTACTAGCCTTATGACATTGATTTCATGGCTGAGTGATATTCCATTGTACATAAGGACCACAACTTCTTTATCCATTTTTCTCTTTCCTGGGATATTGAAGGTGGAATGAAGTGGAGGTCCTTGTCAACAGAGCAGCCCTAAACTTTGGGGTGCTTGTGTCTTGCTGATTTTTAATTTTCCCAATGTATACCCCCATGAGTGGAAGTGCCCTATGCTCTCTAAGCTGTGTTTTTTAGATGTTTCAGGACACACCGTACTCTTCTCCAGAGTGGCTGTTGGCAATTTACATCCCGCCCATCAGTGTAGCAAGGCTCCCATTTCTCCATGGCCTGTCCTGCATTTCTGGTTTTGACACTTTTTTCAGCATGGCCCTTTTGACCGATGGGAAGCGAGACTTCTTTGTAGCACTGATTTGCCTTTCCAGGTTGCTTGGTTGGCCAAAAAGGGCGTATGCGTTTTTTCCTGAATATATTCAGGAAAAAACGCATACGCCCTTTTTGGCCAAGGGCATCATTGTCAACGTTTTGCCGCTTTTCATGTGCTTTAAAGGCGATTCGAATCTACCTCCTGAAATCTGTTTCCTGCAATTCTGCCTTGATTTCAAATCCTCTTCTTTGCCTTCCCTCAATATATTTGTGGACGAGAGTTATCATTTATAACTCTGCAGGTTTGTGAATTGCAGTGCCCTGAACCTCCATTTTACAACTCGCCTTTTTGGGAGATGGCCGCAAAAGCGCAGGGTGGCTTCAGGCCCTGTTCTGGTTCCGGGGGGCAGGATGAGCCTGTGGTTAATTCTTCTTCCTGATGGGAAAATAGAGTGACCTCTGCATGTCCCAACACCAAGAGGTAGTCTCTCATTGGTTCCATGTCTTCCCGTTCATCCTCAGGACAAATTGCAATCTGTACGGAACAGGAGGTTAAAGGTGCTGATGCTCCAAGTAGGGAGATTGCTAGTAAAGTGGCTGGAATGGCGAACCCGAGCACAAGGAGATGAGAAATGAGGTGCGTTTTAGAAACCTTTCCCCATCACACGGTGTACCATCTTCTGGGTTTCTCATGCATGTTTTCGATGTAGCAAGATGCCCTTGAACCTGGAGATTTGGGACCCATGCGATGGGTACCACGCAGTATTACTTTAAAGGGTCTGCGTTTGCTCACCCAACCTCACCAAACCTCTCAGCCCCAAGAGTGTCCACCCTTATGTCTCATCCAGCTGTGGGTCTAGATATGGTCAATCCAGGTTGCATCACAGCCCCTGAACGCATTGTGTAAGAATTTCGCTCTCTTTCACTGTCTTTGTTTCATGGGTTTTTCAAAGTAATTTATTTTTATAATGGGGTTTAGCTGCTTTTCATTGCTGTGTTTATGCCGCTTTACACCCACTTGACACACTAACAGAGAGATATCAATACATAGGTTTTAAGATTATTACTAGTCAGATATATTCTTGTGCGGTGAATAGGGCGTGTTGAGTCCAGTTCTCTGAGCAAGGAGTAGGTCTTGTCTATTACATATTGGGTTTATGGAACGGTATCTGAGCTAATTTGAAACCCTTGTTTTATGTATCACCCCACCTCACCTTTCCCGTTAAGCAGCCATAGTGTGTTTTCTGCATGTGTGACTCCGTTCTGTTTTGTAATTCAGTTCAAGTGTAACGGTTTTTACATTCCCTCTATCAGTGATACCTTATGAGAAGTGTCCTTTTCTGTGTGACTTATTTCACTTAGAATCGTCGTACCTAAATCCACTCATCATGCTGCTACTAGCCTTATGACATTGATTTCATGGCTGAGTGATATTCCATTGTACATAAGGACCACAACTCCTTTATCCATTTTTCTCTTTCCTGGGATATTGAAGGTGGAATGAAGTGGAGGTCCTTGTCAACAGAGCAGCCCTAAACTTTGGGGTGCTTGTGTCTTGCTGATTTTTAATTTTCCCAATGTATACCCCCATGAGTGGAAGTGCCCTATGCTCTCTAAGCTGTGTTTTTTAGATGTTTCAGGACACACCGTACTCTTCTCCAGAGTGGCTGTTGGCAATTTACATCCCGCCCATCAGTGTAGCAAGGCTCCCATTTCTCCATGGCCTGTCCTGCATTTCTGGTTTTGACACTTTTTTCAGCATGGCCCTTTTGACCGATGGGAAGCGAGACTTCTTTGTAGCACTGATTTGCCTTTCCAGGTTGCTTGGTTGGCCAAAAAGGGCGTATGCGTTTTTTCCTGAATATATTCAGGAAAAAACGCATACGCCCTTTTTGGCCAAGGGCATCATTGTCAACGTTTTGCCGCTTTTCATGTGCTTTAAAGGCGATTCGAATCTACCTCCTGAAATCTGTTTCCTGCAATTCTGCCTTGATTTCAAATCCTCTTCTTTGCCTTCCCTCAATATATTTGTGGACGAGAGTTATCATTTATAACTCTGCAGGTTTGTGAATTGCAGTGCCCTGAACCTCCATTTTACAACTCGCCTTTTTGGGAGATGGCCGCAAAAGCGCAGGGTGGCTTCAGGCCCTGTTCTGGTTCCGGGGGGCAGGATGAGCCTGTGGTTAATTCTTCTTCCTGATGGGAAAATAGAGTGACCTCTGCATGTCCCAACACCAAGAGCTAGTCTCTCATTGGTTCCATGTCTTCCCGTTCATCCTCAGGACAAATTGCAACCTGTACGGAACAGGAGGTTAAAGGTGCTGATGCTCCAAGTAGGGAGATTGCTAGTAAAGTGGCTGGAATGGCGAACCCGAGCACAAGGAGATGAGAAATGAGGTGCCTTTTAGAAACCTTTCCCCATCACACGGTGTACCATCTTCTGGGTTTCTCATGCATGTTTTCGATGTAGCAAGATGCCCTTGAACCTGGAGATTTGGGACCCATGCGATGGGTACCACGCAGTATTACTTTAAAGGGTCTGCGTTTGCTCACCCAACCTCACCAAACCTCTCAGCCCCAAGAGTGTCCACCCTTATGTCTCATCCAGCTGTGGGTCTAGATATGGTCAATCCAGGTTGCATCACAGCCCCTGAACGCATTGTGTAAGAATTTCGCTCTCTTTCACTGTCTTTGTTTCATGGGTTTTTCAAAGTAATTTATTTTTATAATGGGGTTTAGCTGCTTTTCACTGCTGTGTTTATGCCGCTTTACACCCACTTGACACACTAACAGAGAGATATCAATACATAGGTTTTAAGATTATTACTAGTCAGATATATTCTTGTGCGGTGAATAGGGCGTGTTGAGTCCAGTTCTCTGAGCAAGGAGTAGGTCTTGTCTATTACATATTGGGTTTATGGAACGGTATCTGAGCTAATTTGAAACCCTTGTTTTATGTATCACCCCACCTCACCTTTCCCGTTTAGCAGCCATAGTGTGTTTTCTGCATGTGTGACTCTGTTCTGTTTTGTAATTCAGTTCAAGTGTAACGGTTTCTACATTCCCTCTATAAGTGATACCTTATGAGAAGTGTCCTTTTCTGTGTGACTTATTTCACTTAGAATCGTCGTACCTAAATCCACTCATCATGCTGCTACTAGCCTTATGACATTGATTTCATGGCTGAGTGATATTCCATTGTACATAAGGACCACAACTCCTTTATCCATTTTTCTCTTTCCTGGGATATTGAAGGTGGAATGAAGTGGAGGTCCTTGTCAACAGAGCAGCCCTAAACTTTGGGGTGCTTGTGTCTTGCTGATTTTTAATTTTCCCAATGTATACCCCCATAAGTGGAAGTGCCCTATGCTCTCTAAGCTGTGTTTTTTAGATGTTTCAGGACACACCATACTCCTCTCCAGAGTGGCTGTTGACAATTTACATCCCGCCCATCAGTGTAGCAAGGCTCCCATTTCTCCATGGCCTGTCCTGCATTTCTGGTTTTGACACTTTTTTCAGCATGGCCCTTTTGACCGATGGGTAGCGAGACTTCTTTGTAGCACTGATTTGCCTTTCCAGGTTGCTTGGTTGGCCAAAAAGGGCGTATGCGTTTTTTCCTGAATATATTCAGGAAAAAACGCATACGCCCTTTTTGGCCAAGGGCATCATTGTCAACGTTTTGCCGCTTTTCATGTGCTTTAAAGGCGATTCGAATCTACCTCCTGAAATCTGTTTCCTGCAATTCTGCCTTGATTTCAAATCCTCTTCTTTGCCTTCCCTCAATATATTTGTGGACGAGAGTTATCATTTATAACTCTGCAGGTTTGTGAATTGCAGTGCCCTGAAGCTCCATTTTACAACTCGCTTTTTTGGGAGCTGGCCGCAAAAGCGCAGGATGGCTTCAGGCCCTGTTCCGGTTCCGGGGGGGAGGATGAGCCTGTGGTTCATTCTTCTTCCTGATGGGAAAATAGAGTGACCTGTGCCTGTCCCAACACCAAGAGCTAGTCTCTCACTGGTTCCCCGTCTACCCGTTCATCCTCAGGACAAATTGCAACCTGTACAGAACAGGAGGTTAAAGGTGCTGATGCTCCAAGTAGGGAGATTGTTAGTAAAGCGGCTGGAATGGCGAACCCGGGCACAAGGAGAAGAGAAATGAGGTGCGTATTAGAAACCTTTCCCCATCACATGGTGTACCATCTTTTTGTTTTCTCATGCATGTTTTCGATGTAGGAAGATGCCCTTGAACATGGAGATTTGGGACCCATGCGATGGGTACCACGCAGTATTACTTTAAAGGGTCTGCGTTTGCTCACCCAACCTCACCAAACCTCTCAGCCCCAAGAGTGTCCACCCTTATGTCTCATCCAGCTGTGGGTCTAGATATGGTCAATCCAGGTTGCATCACAGCCCCTGAACGCATTGTGTAAGAATTTCGCTCTCTTTCACTGTCTTTGTTTCATGGGTTTTTCAAAGTAATTTATCTTTATAATGGGGTTTAGCTGCTTTTCATTGCTGTGTTTATGCCGCTTTACACCCACTTGACACACTAACAGAGAGATATCAATACATAGGTTTTAAGATTATTACTAGTCAGATATATTCTTGTGCGGTGAATAGGGCGTGTTGAGTCCAGTTCTCTGAGCAAGGAGTAGGTCTTGTCTATTACATATTGGGTTTATGGAACGGTATCTGAGCTAATTTGAAACCCTTGTTTTATGTATCACCCCACCTCACCTTTCCCGTTAAGCAGCCATAGTGTGTTTTCTGCATGTGTGACTCCGTTCTGTTTTGTAATTCAGTTCAACTGTAACGGTTTTTACATTCCCTCTATCAGTGATACCTTATGAGAAGTGTCCTTTTCTGTGTGACTTATTTCACTTAGAATCGTCGTACCTAAATCCACTCATCATGCTGCTACTAGCCTTATGACATTGATTTCATGGCTGAGTGATATTCCATTGTACATAAGGACCACAACTCCTTTATCCATTTTTCTCTTTCCTGGGATATTGAAGGTGGAATGAAGTGGAGGTCCTTGTCAACAGAGCAGCCCTAAACTTTGGGGTGCTTGTGTCTTGCTGATTTTTAATTTTCCCAATGTATACCCCCATGAGTGGAAGTGCCCTATGCTCTCTAAGCTGTGTTTTTTAGATGTTTCAGGACACACCGTACTCTTCTCCAGAGTGGCTGTTGGCAATTTACATCCCGCCCATCAGTGTAGCAAGGCTCCCATTTCTCCATGGCCTGTCCTGCATTTCTGGTTTTGACACTTTTTTCAGCATGGCCCTTTTGACCGATGGGAAGCGAGACTTCTTTGTAGCACTGATTTGCCTTTCCAGGTTGCTTGGTTGGCCAAAAAGGGCGTATGCGTTTTTTCCTGAATATATTCAGGAAAAAACGCATACGCCCTTTTTGGCCAAGGGCATCATTGTCAACGTTTTGCCGCTTTTCATGTGCTTTAAAGGCGATTCGAATCTACCTCCTGAAATCTGTTTCCTGCAATTCTGCCTTGATTTCAAATCCTCTTCTTTGCCTTCCCTCAATATATTTGTGGACGAGAGTTATCATTTATAACTCTGCAGGTTTGTGAATTGCAGTGCCCTGAACCTCCATTTTACAACTCGCCTTTTTGGGAGATGGCCGCAAAAGCGCAGGGTGGCTTCAGGCCCTGTTCTGGTTCCGGGGGGCAGGATGAGCCTGTGGTTAATTCTTCTTCCTGATGGGAAAATAGAGTGACCTCTGCATGTCCCAACACCAAGAGGTAGTCTCTCATTGGTTCCATGTCTTCCCGTTCATCCTCAGGACAAATTGCAATCTGTACGGAACAGGAGGTTAAAGGTGCTGATGCTCCAAGTAGGGAGATTGCTAGTAAAGTGGCTGGAATGGCGAACCCGAGCACAAGGAGATGAGAAATGAGGTGCGTTTTAGAAACCTTTCCCCATCACACGGTGTACCATCTTCTGGGTTTCTCATGCATGTTTTCGATGTAGCAAGATGCCCTTGAACCTGGAGATTTGGGACCCATGCGATGGGTACCACGCAGTATTACTTTAAAGGGTCTGCGTTTGCTCACCCAACCTCACCAAACCTCTCAGCCCCAAGAGTGTCCACCCTTATGTCTCATCCAGCTGTGGGTCTAGATATGGTCAATCCAGGTTGCATCACAGCCCCTGAACGCATTGTGTAAGAATTTCGCTCTCTTTCACTGTCTTTGTTTCATGGGTTTTTCAAAGTAATTTATTTTTATAATGGGGTTTAGCTGCTTTTCATTGCTGTGTTTATGCCGCTTTACACCCACTTGACACACTAACAGAGAGATATCAATACATAGGTTTTAAGATTATTACTAGTCAGATATATTCTTGTGCGGTGAATAGGGCGTGTTGAGTCCAGTTCTCTGAGCAAGGAGTAGGTCTTGTCTATTACATATTGGGTTTATGGAACGGTATCTGAGCTAATTTGAAACCCTTGTTTTATGTATCACCCCACCTCACCTTTCCCGTTAAGCAGCCATAGTGTGTTTTCTGCATGTGTGACTCCGTTCTGTTTTGTAATTCAGTTCAAGTGTAACGGTTTTTACATTCCCTCTATCAGTGATACCTTATGAGAAGTGTCCTTTTCTGTGTGACTTATTTCACTTAGAATCGTCGTACCTAAATCCACTCATCATGCTGCTACTAGCCTTATGACATTGATTTCATGGCTGAGTGATATTCCATTGTACATAAGGACCACAACTCCTTTATCCATTTTTCTCTTTCCTGGGATATTGAAGGTGGAATGAAGTGGAGGTCCTTGTCAACAGAGCAGCCCTAAACTTTGGGGTGCTTGTGTCTTGCTGATTTTTAATTTTCCCAATGTATACCCCCATGAGTGGAAGTGCCCTATGCTCTCTAAGCTGTGTTTTTTAGATGTTTCAGGACACACCGTACTCTTCTCCAGAGTGGCTGTTGGCAATTTACATCCCGCCCATCAGTGTAGCAAGGCTCCCATTTCTCCATGGACTGTCCTGCATTTCTGGTTTTGACACTTTTTTCAGCATGGCCCTTTTGACCGATGGGAAGCGAGACTTCTTTGTAGCACTGATTTGCCTTTCCAGGTTGCTTGGTTGGCCAAAAAGGGCGTATGCGTTTTTTCCTGAATATATTCAGGAAAAAACGCATACGCCCTTTTTGGCCAAGGGCATCATTGTCAACGTTTTGCCGCTTTTCATGTGCTTTAAAGGCGATTCGAATCTACCTCCTGAAATCTGTTTCCTGCAATTCTGCCTTGATTTCAAATCCTCTTCTTTGCCTTCCCTCAATATATTTGTGGACGAGAGTTATCATTTATAACTCTGCAGGTTTGTGAATTGCAGTGCCCTGAACCTCCATTTTACAACTCGCCTTTTTGGGAGATGGCCGCAAAAGCGCAGGGTGGCTTCAGGCCCTGTTCTGGTTCCGGGGGGCAGGATGAGCCTGTGGTTAATTCTTCTTCCTGATGGGAAAATAGAGTGACCTCTGCATGTCCCAACACCAAGAGCTAGTCTCTCATTGGTTCCATGTCTTCCCGTTCATCCTCAGGACAAATTGCAACCTGTACGGAACAGGAGGTTAAAGGTGCTGATGCTCCAAGTAGGGAGATTGCTAGTAAAGTGGCTGGAATGGCGAACCCGAGCACAAGGAGATGAGAAATGAGGTGCCTTTTAGAAACCTTTCCCCATCACACGGTGTACCATCTTCTGGGTTTCTCATGCATGTTTTCGATGTAGCAAGATGCCCTTGAACCTGGAGATTTGGGACCCATGCGATGGGTACCACGCAGTATTACTTTAAAGGGTCTGCGTTTGCTCACCCAACCTCACCAAACCTCTCAGCCCCAAGAGTGTCCACCCTTATGTCTCATCCAGCTGTGGGTCTAGATATGGTCAATCCAGGTTGCATCACAGCCCCTGAACGCATTGTGTAAGAATTTCGCTCTCTTTCACTGTCTTTCTTTCATGGGTTTTTCAAAGTAATTTATTTTTATAATGGGGTTTAGCTGCTTTTCACTGCTGTGTTTATGCCGCTTTACACCCACTTGACACACTAACAGAGAGATATCAATACATAGGTTTTAAGATTATTACTAGTCAGATATATTCTTGTGCGGTGAATAGGGCGTGTTGAGTCCAGTTCTCTGAGCAAGGAGTAGGTCTTGTCTATTACATATTGGGTTTATGGAACGGTATCTGAGCTAATTTGAAACCCTTGTATTATGTATCACCCCACCTCACCTTTCCCGTTTAGCAGCCATAGTGTGTTTTCTGCATGTGTGACTCTGTTCTGTTTTGTAATTCAGTTCAAGTGTAACGGTTTCTACATTCCCTCTATAAGTGATACCTTATGAGAAGTGTCCTTTTCTGTGTGACTTATTTCACTTAGAATCGTCGTACCTAAATCCACTCATCATGCTGCTACTAGCCTTATGACATTGATTTCATGGCTGAGTGATATTCCATTGTACATAAGGACCACAACTCCTTTATCCATTTTTCTCTTTCCTGGGATATTGAAGGTGGAATGAAGTGGAGGTCCTTGTCAACAGAGCAGCCCTAAACTTTGGGGTGCTTGTGTCTTGCTGATTTTTAATTTTCCCAATGTATACCCCCATGAGTGGAAGTGCCCTATGCTCTCTAAGCTGTGTTTTTTAGATGTTTCAGGACACACCGTACTCCTCTCCAGAGTGGCTGTTGACAATTTACATCCCGCCCATCAGTGTAGCAAGGCTCCCATTTCTCCATGGCCTGTCCTGCATTTCTGGTTTTGACACTTTTTTCAGCATGGCCCTTTTGACCGATGGGTAGCGAGACTTCTTTGTAGCACTGATTTGCCTTTCCAGGTTGCTTGGTTGGCCAAAAAGGGCGTATGCGTTTTTTCCTGAATATATTCAGGAAAAAACGCATACGCCCTTTTTGGCCAAGGGCATCATTGTCAACGTTTTGCCGCTTTTCATGTGCTTTAAAGGCGATTCGAATCTACCTCCTGAAATCTGTTTCCTGCAATTCTGCCTTGATTTCAAATCCTCTTCTTTGCCTTCCCTCAATATATTTGTGGACGAGAGTTATCATTTATAACTCTGCAGGTTTGTGAATTGCAGTGCCCTGAAGCTCCATTTTACAACTCGCTTTTTTGGGAGCTGGCCGCAAAAGCGCAGGATGGCTTCAGGCCCTGTTCCGGTTCCGGGGGGGAGGATGAGCCTGTGGTTCATTCTTCTTCCTGATGGGAAAATAGAGTGACCTGTGCCTGTCCCAACACCAAGAGCTAGTCTCTCACTGGTTCCCCGTCTACCCGTTCATCCTCAGGACAAATTGCAACCTGTACAGAACAGGAGGTTAAAGGTGCTGATGCTCCAAGTAGGGAGATTGTTAGTAAAGCGGCTGGAATGGCGAACCCGGGCACAAGGAGAAGAGAAATGAGGTGCGTATTAGAAACCTTTCCCCATCACATGGTGTACCATCTTTTTGTTTTCTCATGCATGTTTTCGATGTAGGAAGATGCCCTTGAACATGGAGATTTGGGACCCATGCGATGGGTACCACGCAGTATTACTTTAAAGGGTCTGCGTTTGCTCACCCAACCTCACCAAACCTCTCAGCCCCAAGAGTGTCCACCCTTATGTCTCATCCAGCTGTGGGTCTAGATATGGTCAATCCAGGTTGCATCACAGCCCCTGAACGCATTGTGTAAGAATTTCGCTCTCTTTCACTGTCTTTGTTTCATGGGTTTTTCAAAGTAATTTATCTTTATAATGGGGTTTAGCTGCTTTTCATTGCTGTGTTTATGCCGCTTTACACCCACTTGACACACTAACAGAGAGATATCAATACATAGGTTTTAAGATTATTACTAGTCAGATATATTCTTGTGCGGTGAATAGGGCGTGTTGAGTCCAGTTCTCTGAGCAAGGAGTAGGTCTTGTCTATTACATATTGGGTTTATGGAACGGTATCTGAGCTAATTTGAAACCCTTGTTTTATTTATCACCCCACCTCACCTTTCCCGTTAAGCAGCCATAGTGTGTTTTCTGCATGTGTGACTCCGTTCTGTTTTGTAATTCAGTTCAACTGTAACGGTTTTTACATTCCCTCTATCAGTGATACCTTATGAGAAGTGTCCTTTTCTGTGTGACTTATTTCACTTAGAATCGTCGTACCTAAATCCACTCATCATGCTGCTACTAGCCTTATGACATTGATTTCATGGCTGAGTGATATTCCATTGTACATAAGGACCACAACTCCTTTATCCATTTTTCTCTTTCCTGGGATATTGAAGGTGGAATGAAGTGGAGGTCCTTGTCAACAGAGCAGCCCTAAACTTTGGGGTGCTTGTGTCTTGCTGATTTTTAATTTTCCCAATGTATACCCCCATGAGTGGAAGTGCCCTATGCTCTCTAAGCTGTGTTTTTTAGATGTTTCAGGACACACCGTACTCTTCTCCAGAGTGGCTGTTGGCAATTTACATCCTGCCCATCAGTGTAGCAAGGCTCCCATTTCTCCATGGCCTGTCCTGCATTTCTGGTTTTGACACTTTTTTCAGCATGGCCCTTTTGACCGATGGGAAGCGAGACTTCTTTGTAGCACTGATTTGCCTTTCCAGGTTGCTTGGTTGGCCAAAAAGGGCGTATGCGTTTTTTCCTGAATATATTCAGGAAAAAACGCATACGCCCTTTTTGGCCAAGGGCATCATTGTCAACGTTTTGCCGCTTTTCATGTGCTTTAAAGGCGATTCGAATCTACCTCCTGAAATCTGTTTCCTGCAATTCTGCCTTGATTTCAAATCCTCTTCTTTGCCTTCCCTCAATATATTTGTGGACGAGAGTTATCATTTATAACTCTGCAGGTTTGTGAATTGCAGTGCCCTGAACCTCCATTTTACAACTCGCCTTTTTGGGAGATGGCCGCAAAAGCGCAGGGTGGCTTCAGGCCCTGTTCTGGTTCCGGGGGGCAGGATGAGCCTGTGGTTAATTCTTCTTCCTGATGGGAAAATAGAGTGACCTGTGCCTGTCCCAACACCAAGAGCTAGTCTCTCATTGGTTCCATGTCTTCCCGTTCATCCTCAGGACAAATTGCAACCTGTACGGAACAGGAGGTTAAAGGTGCTGATGCTCCAAGTAGGGAGATTGCTAGTAAAGTGGCTGGAATGGCGAACCTGAGCACAAGGAGATGAGAAATGAGGTGCGTTTTAGAAACCTTTCCCCATCACACGGTGTACCATCTTCTGGGTTTCTCATGCATGTTTTCGATGTAGCAAGATGCCCTTGAACCTGGAGATTTGGGACCCATGCGATGGGTACCACGCAGTATTACTTTAAAGGGTCTGCGTTTGCTCACCCAACCTCACCAAACCTCTCAGCCCCAAGAGTGTCCACCCTTATGTCTCATCCAGCTGTGGGTCTAGATATGGTCAATCCAGGTTGCATCACAGCCCCTGAACGCATTGTGTAAGAATTTCGCTCTCTTTCACTGTCTTTGTTTCATGGGTTTTTCAAAGTAATTTATCTTTATAATGGGGTTTAGCTGCTTTTCATTGCTGTGTTTATGCCGCTTTACACCCACTTGACACACTAACAGAGAGATATCAATACATAGGTTTTAAGATTATTACTAGTCAGATATATTCTTGTGCGGTGAATAGGGCGTGTTGAGTCCAGTTCTCTGAGCAAGGAGTAGGTCTTGTCTATTACATATTGGGTTTATGGAACGGTATCTGAGCTAATTTGAAACCCTTGTTTTATGTATCACCCCACCTCACCTTTCCCGTTAAGCAGCCATAGTGTGTTTTCTGCATGTGTGACTCCGTTCTGTTTTGTAATTCAGTTCAACTGTAACGGTTTTTACATTCCCTCTATCAGTGATACCTTATGAGAAGTGTCCTTTTCTGTGTGACTTATTTCACTTAGAATCGTCGTACCTAAATCCACTCATCATGCTGCTACTAGCCTTATGACATTGATTTCATGGCTGAGTGATATTCCATTGTACATAAGGACCACAACTTCTTTATCCATTTTTCTCTTTCCTGGGATATTGAAGGTGGAATGAAGTGGAGGTCCTTGTCAACAGAGCAGCCCTAAACTTTGGGGTGCTTGTGTCTTGCTGATTTTTAATTTTCCCAATGTATACCCCCATGAGTGGAAGTGCCCTATGCTCTCTAAGCTGTGTTTTTTAGATGTTTCAGGACACACCGTACTCTTCTCCAGAGTGGCTGTTGGCAATTTACATCCTGCCCATCAGTGTAGCAAGGCTCCCATTTCTCCATGGCCTGTCCTGCATTTCTGGTTTTGACACTTTTTTCAGCATGGCCCTTTTGACCGATGGGAAGCGAGACTTCTTTGTAGCACTGATTTGCCTATCCAGGTTGCTTGGTTGGCCAAAAAGGGCGTATGCGTTTTTTCCTGAATATATTCAGGAAAAAACGCATACGCCCTTTTTGGCCAAGGGCATCATTGTCAACGTTTTGCCGCTTTTCATGTGCTTTAAAGGCGATTCGAATCTACCTCCTGAAATCTGTTTCCTGCAATTCTGCCTTGATTTCAAATCCTCTTCTTTGCCTTCCCTCAATATATTTGTGGACGAGAGTTATCATTTATAACTCTGCAGGTTTGTGAATTGCAGTGCCCTGAACCTCCATTTTACAACTCGCCTTTTTGGGAGATGGCCGCAAAAGCGCAGGGTGGCTTCAGGCCCTGTTCTGGTTCCGGGGGGCAGGATGAGCCTGTGGTTAATTCTTCTTCCTGATGGGAAAATAGAGTGACCTCTGCATGTCCCAACACCAAGAGCTAGTCTCTCATTGGTTCCATGTCTTCCCGTTCATCCTCAGGACAAATTGCAACCTGTACGGAACAGGAGGTTAAAGGTGCTGATGCTCCAAGTAGGGAGATTGCTAGTAAAGTGGCTGGAATGGCGAACCCGAGCACAAGGAGATGAGAAATGAGGTGCGTTTTAGAAACCTTTCCCCATCACACGGTGTACCATCTTCTGGGTTTCTCATGCATGTTTTCGATGTAGCAAGATGCCCTTGAACCTGGAGATTTGGGACCCATGCGATGGGTACCACGCAGTATTACTTTAAAGGGTCTGCGTTTGCTCACCCAACCTCACCAAACCTCTCAGCCCCAAGAGTGTCCACCCTTATGTCTCATCCAGCTGTGGGTCTAGATATGGTCAATCCAGGTTGCATCACAGCCCCTGAACGCATTGTGTAAGAATTTCGCTCTCTTTCACTGTCTTTGTTTCATGGGTTTTTCAAAGTAATTTATTTTTATAATGGGGTTTAGCTGCTTTTCATTGCTGTGTTTATGCCGCTTTAAACCCACTTGACACACTAACAGAGAGATATCAATACATAGGTTTTAAGATTATTACTAGTCAGATATATTCTTGTGCGGTGAATAGGGCGTGTTGAGTCCAGTTCTCTGAGCAAGGAGTAGGTCTTGTCTATTACATATTGGGTTTATGGAACGGTATCTGAGCTAATTTGAAACCCTTGTTTTATGTATCACCCCACCTCACCTTTCCCGTTAAGCAGCCATAGTGTGTTTTCTGCATGTGTGACTCCGTTCTGTTTTGTAATTCAGTTCAAGTGTAACGGTTTTTACATTCCCTCTATCAGTGATACCTTATGAGAAGTGTCCTTTTCTGTGTGACTTATTTCACTTAGAATCGTCGTACCTAAATCCACTCATCATTGCTGCTACTAGCCTTATGACATTGATTTCATGGCTGAGTGATATTCCATTGTACATAAGGACCACAACTCCTTTATCCATTTTTCTCTTTCCTGGGATATTGAAGGTGGAATGAAGTGGAGGTCCTTGTCAACAGGGCAGCCCTAAACTTTGGGGTGCTTGTGTCTTGCTGATTTTTAATTTTCCCAATTTATACCCCCATGAGTGGAAGTGCCCTATGCTCACTAAGCTGTGTTGTTTAGATGTTTAAGGACACACCGTACACTTCTCCAGAGTGGCTGTTGGCAATTTACATCCCGCCCATCAGTGTAGCAAGGCTCCCATTTCTCCATGGCCTGTCCTGCATTTCTGGTTTTGACACTTTTTTCAGCATGGCCCTTTTGACCGATGGGAAGCGAGTCTTCTTTGTAGCGCTGATTTGCCTTTCCAGGTTGCTTGGTTGGCCAAAAAGGGCGTATGCGTTTTTTCCTGAATATATTCAGGAAAAAACGCATACGCCCTTTTTGGCCAAGGGCATCATTGTCAACGTTTTGCCGCTTTTCATGTGCTTTAAAGGCGATTCGAATCTACCTCCTGAAATCTGTTTCCTGCAATTCTGCCTTGATTTCAAATCCTCTTCTTTGCCTTCCCTCAATATATTTGTGGACGAGAGTTATCATTTATAACTCTGCAGGTTTGTGAATTGCAGTGCCCTGAACCTCCATTTTACAACTCGCCTTTTTGGGAGATGGCCGCAAAAGCGCAGGGTGGCTTCAGGCCCTGTTCTGGTTCCGGGGGGCAGGATGAGCCTGTGGTT
Organism: Balaenoptera ricei; assembly: GCF_028023285.1. Taxonomy (NCBI): domain Eukaryota; kingdom Metazoa; phylum Chordata; class Mammalia; order Artiodactyla; family Balaenopteridae; genus Balaenoptera; species Balaenoptera ricei. The sequence goes on along the minus strand of NW_026777428.1, from coordinate 382,559 downwards.
AATTCTTCTTCCTGATGGGAAAATAGAGTGACCTCTGCATGTCCCAACACCAAGAGCTAGTCTCTCATTCGTTCCATGTCTTCCCGTTCATCCTCAGGACAAATTGCAACCTGTACGGAACAGGAGGTTAAAGGTGCTGATGCTCCAAGTAGGGAGATTGCTAGTAAAGCGGCTGGAATAGCGAACCCGGGCACAAGGAGATGAGAAATGAGGTGCGTTTTAGAAACCTTTCCCCATCACACGGTGTACCATCTTCTGGGTTTATCATGCATGTTTTCGATGTAGGAAGATGCCCTTGAACCTGGAGATTTGGGGCCCATTGGATGGCCACCACTCACTATTATTTTAAAGGGTCTGCGTTTGCTCACCCAACCTCACCAAACCTCTCAGCCCCAAGAGTGTCCACCCTTAGGTCTCATCCAGCTGTGGGTCTAGATATGGTCAATCCAGGTTGCATCACAGCCCCTGAACGCATTGTGTAAGAATTTCGCTCTCTTTCACTGTCTTTGTTTCATGGGTTTTTCAAAGTAATTTATTTTTATAATGGGGTTTAGCTGCTTTTCACTGCTGTGTTTATGCCGCTTTACACCCACTTGACACACTAACAGAGAGATATCAATACATAGGTTTTAAGATTATTACTAGTCAGATATATTCTTGTGCGGTGAATAGGGCGTGTTGAGTCCAGTTCTCTGAGCAAGGAGTAGGTCTTGTCTATTACATATTGGGTTTATGGAATGGTATCTTAGCTAATTTGAAACCCTTGTTTTATGTATCACCCCACCTCACCTTTCCCGTTAAGCAGCCATAGTGTGTTTTCTGCATGTGTGACTCTGTTCTGTTTTGTAATTCAGTTCAAGTGTAACGGTTTTTACATTCCCTCTATAAGTGATACATTATGAGAAGTGTCCTTTTCTGTGTGACTTATTTCACTTAGAATCGTCGTACCTAAATCCACTCATCATGCTGCTACTAGCCTTATGACATTGATTTCATGGCTGAGTGATATTCCATTGTATATAAGGACCACAACTTCTTTATCCATTTTTCTCTTTCCTGGGATATTGAAGGTGGAATGAAGTGGAGGTCCTTGTCAACAGAGCAGCCCTAAACTTTGGGGTGCTTGTGTCTTGCTGATTTTTAATTTTCCCAATGTATACCCCCATAAGTGGAAGTGCCCTATGCTCTCTAAGCTGTGTTTTTTAGATGTTTCAGGACACACCGTACTCTTCTCCAGAGTGGCTGTTGACAATTTACATCCCGCCCATCAGTGTAGCAAGGCTCCCATTTCTCCATGGCCTGTCCTGCATTTCTGGTTTTGACACTTTTTTCAGCATGGCCCTTTTGACCGATGGGAAGCGAGACTTCTTTGTAGCACTGATTTGCCTTTCCAGGTTGCTTGGTTGGCCAAAAAGGGCGTATGCGTTTTTTCCTGAATATATTCAGGAAAAAACGCATACGCCCTTTTTGGCCAAGGGCATCATTGTCAACGTTTTGCCGCTTTTCATGTGCTTTAAAGGCGATTCGAATCTACCTCCTGAAATCTGTTTCCTGCAATTCTGCCTTGATTTCAAATCCTCTTCTTTGCCTTCCCTCAATATATTTGTGGACGAGAGTTATCATTTATAACTCTGCAGGTTTGTGAATTGCAGTGCCCTGAACCTCCATTTTACAACTCGCCTTTTTGGGAGATGGCCGCAAAAGCGCAGGGTGGCTTCAGGCCCTGTTCTGGTTCCGGGGGGCAGGATGAGCCTGTGGTTAATTCTTCTTCCTGATGGGAAAATAGAGTGACCTCTGCATGTCCCAACACCAAGAGCTAGTCTCTCATTGGTTCCATGTCTTCCCGTTCATCCTCAGGACAAATTGCAACCTGTACGGAACAGGAGGTTAAAGGTGCTGATGCTCCAAGTAGGGAGATTGCTAGTAAAGTGGCTGGAATGGCGAACCCGAGCACAAGGAGATGAGAAATGAGGTGCGTTTTAGAAACCTTTCCCCATCACACGGTGTACCATCTTCTGGGTTTCTCATGCATGTTTTCGATGTAGCAAGATGCCCTTGAACCTGGAGATTTGGGACCCATGCGATGGGTACCACGCAGTATTACTTTAAAGGGTCTGCGTTTGCTCACCCAACCTCACCAAACCTCTCAGCCCCAAGAGTGTCCACCCTTATGTCTCATCCAGCTGTGGGTCTAGATATGGTCAATCCAGGTTGCATCACAGCCCCTGAACGCATTGTGTAAGAATTTCGCTCTCTTTCACTGTCTTTGTTTCATGGGTTTTTCAAAGTAATTTATTTTTATAATGGGGTTTAGCTGCTTTTCATTGCTGTGTTTATGCCGCTTTACACCCACTTGACACACTAACAGAGAGATATCAATACATAGGTTTTAAGATTATTACTAGTCAGATATATTCTTGTGCGGTGAATAGGGCGTGTTGAGTCCAGTTCTCTGAGCAAGGAGTAGGTCTTGTCTATTACATATTGGGTTTATGGAACGGTATCTGAGCTAATTTGAAACCCTTGTTTTATGTATCACCCCACCTCACCTTTCCCGTTTAGCAGCCATAGTGTGTTTTCTGCATGTGTGACTCTGTTCTGTTTTGTAATTCAGTTCAAGTGTAACGGTTTTTACATTCCCTCTATAAGTGATACCTTATGAGAAGTGTCCTTTTCTGTGTGACTTATTTCACTTAGAATCGTCGTACCTAAATCCACTCATCATGCTGCTACTAGCCTTATGACATTGATTTCATGGCTGAGTGATATTCCATTGTACATAAGGACCACAACTCCTTTATCCATTTTTCTCTTTCCTGGGATATTGAAGGTGGAATGAAGTGGAGGTCCTTGTCAACAGAGCAGCCCTAAACTTTGGGGTGCTTGTGTCTTGCTGATTTTTAATTTTCCCAATGTATACCCCCATAAGTGGAAGTGCCCTATGCTCTCTAAGCTGTGTTTTTTAGATGTTTCAGGACACACCATACTCCTCTCCAGAGTGGCTGTTGACAATTTACATCCCGCCCATCAGTGTAGCAAGGCTCCCATTTCTCCATGGCCTGTCCTGCATTTCTGGTTTTGACACTTTTTTCAGCATGGCCCTTTTGACCGATGGGAAGCGAGTCTTCTTTGTAGCGCTGATTTGCCTTTCCAGGTTGCTTGGTTGGCCAAAAAGGGCGTATGCGTTTTTTTCCTGAATATATTCAGGAAAAAACGCATACGCCCTTTTTGGCCAAGGGCATCATTGTCAACGTTTTGCCGCTTTTCATGTGCTTTAAAGGCGATTCGAATCTACCTCCTGAAATCTGTTTCCTGCAATTCTGCCTTGATTTCAAATCCTCTTCTTTGCCTTCCCTCAATATATTTGTGGACGAGAGTTATCATTTATAACTCTGCAGGTTTGTGAATTGCAGTGCCCTGAACCTCCATTTTACAACTCGCCTTTTTGGGAGATGGCCGCAAAAGCGCAGGGTGGCTTCAGGCCCTGTTCTGGTTCCGGGGGGCAGGATGAGCCTGTGGTTAATTCTTCTTCCTGATGGGAAAATAGAGTGACCTCTGCATGTCCCAACACCAAGAGCTAGTCTCTCATTGGTTCCATGTCTTCCCGTTCATCCTCAGGACAAATTGCAACCTGTACGGAACAGGAGGTTAAAGGTGCTGATGCTCCAAGTAGGGAGATTGCTAGTAAAGTGGCTGGAATGGCGAACCCGAGCACAAGGAGATGAGAAATGAGGTGCGTTTTAGAAACCTTTCCCCATCACACGGTGTACCATCTTCTGGGTTTCTCATGCATGTTTTCGATGTAGCAAGATGCCCTTGAACCTGGAGATTTGGGACCCATGCGATGGGTACCACGCAGTATTACTTTAAAGGGTCTGCGTTTGCTCACCCAACCTCACCAAACCTCTCAGCCCCAAGAGTGTCCACCCTTATGTCTCATCCAGCTGTGGGTCTAGATATGGTCAATACAGGTTGCATCACAGCCCCTGAACGCATTGTGTAAGAATTTCGCTCTCTTTCACTGTCTTTGTTTCATGGGTTTTTCAAAGTAATTTATTTTTATAATGGGGTTTAGCTGCTTTTCATTGCTGTGTTTATGCCGCTTTACACCCACTTGACACACTAACAGAGAGATATCAATACATAGGTTTTAAGATTATTACTAGTCAGATATATTCTTGTGCGGTGAATAGGGCGTGTTGAGTCCAGTTCTCTGAGCAAGGAGTAGGTCTTGTCTATTACATATTGGGTTTATGGAACGGTATCTGAGCTAATTTGAAACCCTTGTTTTATGTATCACCCCACCTCACCTTTCCCGTTTAGCAGCCATAGTGTGTTTTCTGCATGTGTGACTCTGTTCTGTTTTGTAATTCAGTTCAAGTGTAACGGTTTTTACATTCCCTCTATAAGTGATACCTTATGAGAAGTGTCCTTTTCTGTGTGACTTATTTCACTTAGAATCGTCGTACCTAAATCCACTCATCATGCTGCTACTAGCCTTATGACATTGATTTCATGGCTGAGTGATATTCCATTGTACATAAGGACCACAACTCCTTTATCCATTTTTCTCTTTCCTGGGATATTGAAGGTGGAATGAAGTGGAGGTCCTTGTCAACAGAGCAGCCCTAAACTTTGGGGTGCTTGTGTCTTGCTGATTTTTAATTTTCCCAATGTATACCCCCATAAGTGGAAGTGCCCTATGCTCTCTAAGCTGTGTTTTTTAGATGTTTCAGGACACACCATACTCCTCTCCAGAGTGGCTGTTGACAATTTACATCCCGCCCATCAGTGTAGCAAGGCTCCCATTTCTCCATGGCCTGTCCTGCATTTCTGGTTTTGACACTTTTTTCAGCATGGCCCTTTTGACCGATGGGAAGCGAGACTTCTTTGTAGCACTGATTTGCCTTTCCAGGTTGCTTGGTTGGCCAAAAAGGGCGTATGCGTTTTTTCCTGAATATATTCAGGAAAAAACGCATACGCCCTTTTTGGCCAAGGGCATCATTGTCAACGTTTTGCCGCTTTTCATGTGCTTTAAAGGCGATTCGAATCTACCTCCTGAAATCTGTTTCCTGCAATTCTGCCTTGATTTCAAATCCTCTTCTTTGCCTTCCCTCAATATATTTGTGGACGAGAGTTATCATTTATAACTCTGCAGGTTTGTGAATTGCAGTGCCCTGAAGCTCCATTTTACAACTCGCTTTTTAGGGAGCTGGCCGCCAAAGCGCAGGATGGCTTCAGGCCCTGTTCTGGTTCCGGGGGGCAGGCTGAGCCTGTGGTTAATTCTTCTTCCTGATGGGAAAATAGAGTGACCTGTGCCTGTCCCTACACCAAGATCTAGTCTCTCATTGGTTCCACGTCTTCCCGTTCACCCTCAGGACAAATTGCAACCTGTACGGAACAGGAGGTTAAAGGTGCTGATGCTCCAAGTAGGGAGATTGCTAGTAAAGCGGCTGGAATAGCGAACCCGGGCACAAGGAGATGAGAAATGAGGTGCGTTTTAGAAACCTTTCCCCATCACACGGTGTACCATCTTCTGGGTTTCTCATGCATGTTTTCGAAGTAGGAAGATGCCCTTGAACCTGGAGATTTGGGGCCCATTGGATGGCCACCACTCACTATTATTTTAAAGGGTCTGCGTTTGCTCACCCAACCTCACCAAACCTCTCAGCCCCAAGAGTGTCCACCCTTATGTCTCATCCAGCTGTGGGTCTAGATATGGTCAATCCAGGTTGCATCACAGCCCCTGAACGCATTGTGTAAGAATTTCGCTGTCTTTCACTGTCTTTGTTTCATGGGTTTTTCAAAGTAATTTATTTTTATAATGGGGTTTAGCTGCTTTTCACTGCTGTGTTTATGCCGCTTTACACCCACTTGACACACTAACAGAGAGATATCAATACATAGGTTTTAAGATTATTACTAGTCAGATATATTCTTGTGCGGTGAATAGGGCGTGTTGAGTCCAGTTCTCTGAGCAAGGAGTAGGTCTTGTCTATTACATATTGGGTTTATGGAATGGTATCTGAGCTAATTTGAAACCCTTGTTTTATGTATCACCCCACCTCACCTTTCCCGTTAAGCAGCCATAGTGTGTTTTCTGCATGTGTGACTCTGTTCTGTTTTGTAATTCAGTTCAAGTGTAACGGTTTTTACATTCCCTCTATAAGTGATACATTATGAGAAGTGTCCTTTTCTGTGTGACTTATTTCACTTAGAATCGTCGTACCTAAATCCACTCATCATGCTGCTACTAGCCTTATGACATTGATTTCATGGCTGAGTGATATTCCATTGTATATAAGGACCACAACTTCTTTATCCATTTTTCTCTTTCCTGGGATATTGAAGGTGGAATGAAGTGGAGGTCCTTGTCAAGAGAGCAGCCCTAAACTTTGGGGTGCTTGTGTCTTGCTGATTTTTAATTTTCCCAATTTATACCCCCATGAGTGGAAGTGCCCTATGCTCTCTAAGCTTTGCTTTTTAGACGTTTCAGGACGCTCCGTACACTTCTCCAGAGTGGCTGTTGGCAATTTACATCCCGCCCATCAGTGTAGCACGGCTCCCATTTCTCCATGGCCTTACCTGCATTTCTGGTTTTGAGACTTTTTTCAGCATGGCCATTTTGACCAATGGGTAGCGAGACTTATTTTTAGCGGTGATTTGCCTTTCCAGGTTGCTTGGTTGGCCAAAAAGGGCGTATGCGTTTTTTCCTGAATATATTCAGGAAAAAACGCATACGCCCTTTTTGGCCAATGGCATCATTGTCAACGTTTTGCCGCTTTTTATGTGCTTTAAAGGCGATTCGAATCTACCTCCTGAAATCTGTTTCCTGCAATTCTGCCTTGATTTCAAATCCTCTTCTTTGCCTTCCCTCAATATATTTGTGGACGAGAGTTATCATTTAAAACTCTGCAGGTTTGTGAATTGCAGTGCCCTGAAGCTCCATTTTACAACTCGCTTTTTAGGGAGCTGGCCGCAAAAGCGCAGGATGGCTTCAGGCCCTGTTCTGGTTCCGGGGGGCAGGCTGAGCCTGTTGTTAATACTTCTTCCTGATGGGAAAATAGGGTGACCTGTGCCTGTCCCCACACCAAGAGCTAGTCTCTCATTGGTTCCACGTCTTCCCGTTCATCCTCAGGACAAATTGCAACCTGTACGGAACAGGAGGTTAAAGGTGCTGATGCTCCAAGTAGGGAGATTGCTAGTAAAGTGGCTGGAATGGCGAACCCGAGCACAAGGAGATGAGAAATGAGGTGCGTTTTAGAAACCTTTCCCCATCACACGGTGTACCATCTTCTGGGTTTCTCATGCATGTTTTCGATGTAGCAAGATGCCCTTGAACCTGGAGATTTGGGACCCATGCGATGGGTACCACGCAGTATTACTTTAAAGGGTCTGCGTTTGCTCACCCAACCTCACCAAACCTCTCAGCCCCAAGAGTGTCCACCCTTATGTCTCATCCAGCTGTGGGTCTAGATATGGTCAATCCAGGTTGCATCACAGCCCCTGAACGCATTGTGTAAGAATTTCGCTCTCTTTCACTGTCTTTCTTTCATGGGTTTTTCAAAGTAATTTATCTTTATAATGGGGTTTAGCTGCTTTTCATTGCTGTGTTTATGCCGCTTTACACCCACTTGACACACTAACAGAGAGATATCAATACATAGGTTTTAAGATTATTACTAGTCAGATATATTCTTGTGCGGTGAATAGGGCGTGTTGAGTCCAGTTCTCTGAGCAAGGAGTAGGTCTTGTCTATTACATATTGGGTTTATGGAACGGTATCTGAGCTAATTTGAAACCCTTGTTTTATGTATCACCCCACCTCACCTTTCCCGTTAAGCAGCCATAGTGTGTTTTCTGCATGTGTGACTCTGTTCTGTTTTGTAATTCAGTTCAAGTGTAATGGTTTTTACATTCCCTCTATAAGTGATACCTTATGAGAAGTGTCCTTTTCTGTGTGACTTATTTCATTTAGAATCGCCGTACCTAAATCCACTCATCATGCTGCTACTAGCCTTATGACATTGATTTCATGGCTGAGTGATATTCCATTGTACATAAGGACCACAACTTCTTTATCCATTTTTCTCTTTCCTGGGATATTGAAGGTGGAATGAAGTGGAGGTCCTTGTCAACAGAGCAGCCCTAAACTTTGGGGTGCTTGTGTCTTGCTGATTTTTAATTTTCCCAATGTATACCCCCATGAGTGGAAGTGCCCTATGCTCTCTAAGCTGTGTTTTTTAGATGTTTCAGGACACACCGTACACTTCTCCAGAGTGGCTGTTGGCAATTTACATCCCGCACATCAGTGTAGCAAGGCTCCCATTTCTCCATGGCCTGTCCTGCATTTCTGGTTTTGACACTTTTTTCAGCATGGCCCTTTTGACCGATGGGAAGCGAGTCTTCTTTGTAGCGCTGATTTGCCTTTCCAGGTTGCTTGGTTGGCCAAAAAGGGCGTATGCGTTTTTTCCTGAATATATTCAGGAAAAAACGCATACGCCCTTTTTGGCCAAGGGCATCATTGTCAACGTTTTGCCGCTTTTCATGTGCTTTAAAGGCGATTCGAATCTACCTCCTGAAATCTGTTTCCTGCAATTCGGCCTTGATTTCAAATCCTCTTCTTTGCCTTCCCTCAATATATTTGTGGACGAGAGTTATCATTTATAACTCTGCAGGTTTGTGAATTGCAGTGCCCTGAAGCTCCATTTTACAACTCGCTTTTTAGGGAGCTGGCCGCCAAAGCGCAGGATGGCTTCAGGCCCTGTTCTGGTTCCGGGGGGCAGGCTGAGCCTGTGGTTAATTCTTCTTCCTGATGGGAAAATAGAGTGACCTGTGCCTGTCCCTACACCAAGATCTAGTCTCTCATTGGTTCCACGTCTTCCCGTTCACCCTCAGGACAAATTGCAACCTGTACGGAACAGGAGGTTAAAGGTGCTGATGCTCCAAGTAGGGAGATTGCTAGTAAAGCGGCTGGAATAGCGAACCCGGGCACAAGGAGATGAGAAATGAGGTGCGTTTTAGAAACCTTTCCCCATCACACGGTGTACCATCTTCTGGGTTTCTCATGCATGTTTTCGAAGTAGGAAGATGCCCTTGAACCTGGAGATTTGGGGCCCATTGGATGGCCACCACTCACTATTATTTTAAAGGGTCTGCGTTTGCTCACCCAACCTCACCAAACCTCTCAGCCCCAAGAGTGTCCACCCTTATGTCTCATCCAGCTGTGGGTCTAGATATGGTCAATCCAGGTTGCATCACAGCCCCTGAACGCATTGTGTAAGAATTTCGCTGTCTTTCACTGTCTTTGTTTCATGGGTTTTTCAAAGTAATTTATTTTTATAATGGGGTTTAGCTGCTTTTCACTGCTGTGTTTATGCCGCTTTACACCCACTTGACACACTAACAGAGAGATATCAATACATAGGTTTTAAGATTATTACTAGTCAGATATATTCTTGTGCGGTGAATAGGGCGTGTTGAGTCCAGTTCTCTGAGCAAGGAGTAGGTCTTGTCTATTACATATTGGGTTTATGGAATGGTATCTGAGCTAATTTGAAACCCTTGTTTTATGTATCACCCCACCTCACCTTTCCCGTTAAGCAGCCATAGTGTGTTTTCTGCATGTGTGACTCTGTTCTGTTTTGTAATTCAGTTCAAGTGTAACGGTTTTTACATTCCCTCTATAAGTGATACATTATGAGAAGTGTCCTTTTCTGTGTGACTTATTTCACTTAGAATCGTCGTACCTAAATCCACTCATCATGCTGCTACTAGCCTTATGACATTGATTTCATGGCTGAGTGATATTCCATTGTATATAAGGACCACAACTTCTTTATCCATTTTTCTCTTTCCTGGGATATTGAAGGTGGAATGAAGTGGAGGTCCTTGTCAAGAGAGCAGCCCTAAACTTTGGGGTGCTTGTGTCTTGCTGATTTTTAATTTTCCCAATTTATACCCCCATGAGTGGAAGTGCCCTATGCTCTCTAAGCTTTGCTTTTTAGACGTTTCAGGACGCTCCGTACACTTCTCCAGAGTGGCTGTTGGCAATTTACATCCCGCCCATCAGTGTAGCACGGCTCCCATTTCTCCATGGCCTTACCTGCATTTCTGGTTTTGAGACTTTTTTCAGCATGGCCATTTTGACCAATGGGTAGCGAGACTTATTTTTAGCGGTGATTTGCCTTTCCAGGTTGCTTGGTTGGCCAAAAAGGGCGTATGCGTTTTTTCCTGAATATATTCAGGAAAAAACGCATACGCCCTTTTTGGCCAATGGCATCATTGTCAACGTTTTGCCGCTTTTTATGTGCTTTAAAGGCGATTCGAATCTACCTCCTGAAATCTGTTTCCTGCAATTCTGCCTTGATTTCAAATCCTCTTCTTTGCCTTCCCTCAATATATTTGTGGACGAGAGTTATCATTTAAAACTCTGCAGGTTTGTGAATTGCAGTGCCCTGAAGCTCCATTTTACAACTCGCTTTTTAGGGAGCTGGCCGCAAAAGCGCAGGATGGCTTCAGGCCCTGTTCTGGTTCCGGGGGGCAGGCTGAGCCTGTTGTTAATACTTCTTCCTGATGGGAAAATAGGGTGACCTGTGCCTGTCCCCACACCAAGAGCTAGTCTCTCATTGGTTCCACGTCTTCCCGTTCATCCTCAGGACAAATTGCAACCTGTACGGAACAGGAGGTTAAAGGTGCTGATGCTCCAAGTAGGGAGATTGCTAGTAAAGTGGCTGGAATGGCGAACCCGAGCACAAGGAGATGAGAAATGAGGTGCGTTTTAGAAACCTTTCCCCATCACACGGTGTACCATCTTCTGGGTTTCTCATGCATGTTTTCGATGTAGCAAGATGCCCTTGAACCTGGAGATTTGGGACCCATGCGATGGGTACCACGCAGTATTACTTTAAAGGGTCTGCGTTTGCTCACCCAACCTCACCAAACCTCTCAGCCCCAAGAGTGTCCACCCTTATGTCTCATCCAGCTGTGGGTCTAGATATGGTCAATCCAGGTTGCATCACAGCCCCTGAACGCATTGTGTAAGAATTTCGCTCTCTTTCACTGTCTTTCTTTCATGGGTTTTTCAAAGTAATTTATCTTTATAATGGGGTTTAGCTGCTTTTCATTGCTGTGTTTATGCCGCTTTACACCCACTTGACACACTAACAGAGAGATATCAATACATAGGTTTTAAGATTATTACTAGTCAGATATATTCTTGTGCGGTGAATAGGGCGTGTTGAGTCCAGTTCTCTGAGCAAGGAGTAGGTCTTGTCTATTACATATTGGGTTTATGGAACGGTATCTGAGCTAATTTGAAACCCTTGTTTTATGTATCACCCCACCTCACCTTTCCCGTTAAGCAGCCATAGTGTGTTTTCTGCATGTGTGACTCTGTTCTGTTTTGTAATTCAGTTCAAGTGTAATGGTTTTTACATTCCCTCTATAAGTGATACCTTATGAGAAGTGTCCTTTTCTGTGTGACTTATTTCACTTAGAATCGCCGTACCTAAATCCACTCATCATGCTGCTACTAGCCTTATGACATTGATTTCATGGCTGAGTGATATTCCATTGTACATAAGGACCACAACTTCTTTATCCATTTTTCTCTTTCCTGGGATATTGAAGGTGGAATGAAGTGGAGGTCCTTGTCAACAGAGCAGCCCTAAACTTTGGGGTGCTTGTGTCTTGCTGATTTTTAATTTTCCCAATGTATACCCCCATGAGTGGAAGTGCCCTATGCTCTCTAAGCTGTGTTTTTTAGATGTTTCAGGACACACCGTACACTTCTCCAGAGTGGCTGTTGGCAATTTACATCCCGCACATCAGTGTAGCAAGGCTCCCATTTCTCCATGGCCTGTCCTGCATTTCTGGTTTTGACACTTTTTTCAGCATGGCCCTTTTGACCGATGGGAAGCGAGTCTTCTTTGTAGCGCTGATTTGCCTTTCCAGGTTGCTTGGTTGGCCAAAAAGGGCGTATGCGTTTTTTCCTGAATATATTCAGGAAAAAACGCATACGCCCTTTTTGGCCAAGGGCATCATTGTCAACGTTTTGCCGCTTTTCATGTGCTTTAAAGGCGATTCGAATCTACCTCCTGAAATCTGTTTCCTGCAATTCGGCCTTGATTTCAAATCCTCTTCTTTGCCTTCCCTCAATATATTTGTGGACGAGAGTTATCATTTATAACTCTGCAGGTTTGTGAATTGCAGTGCCCTGAAGCTCCATTTTACAACTCGCTTTTTAGGGAGCTGGCCGCCAAAGCGCAGGATGGCTTCAGGCCCTGTTCTGGTTCCGGGGGGCAGGCTGAGCCTGTGGTTAATTCTTCTTCCTGATGGGAAAATAGAGTGACCTGTGCCTGTCCCTACACCAAGATCTAGTCTCTCATTGGTTCCACGTCTTCCCGTTCACCCTCAGGACAAATTGCAACCTGTACGGAACAGGAGGTTAAAGGTGCTGATGCTCCAAGTAGGGAGATTGCTAGTAAAGCGGCTGGAATAGCGAACCCGGGCACAAGGAGATGAGAAATGAGGTGCGTTTTAGAAACCTTTCCCCATCACACGGTGTACCATCTTCTGGGTTTCTCATGCATGTTTTCGAAGTAGGAAGATGCCCTTGAACCTGGAGATTTGGGGCCCATTGGATGGCCACCACTCACTATTATTTTAAAGGGTCTGCGTTTGCTCACCCAACCTCACCAAACCTCTCAGCCCCAAGAGTGTCCACCCTTATGTCTCATCCAGCTGTGGGTCTAGATATGGTCAATCCAGGTTGCATCACAGCCCCTGAACGCATTGTGTAAGAATTTCGCTGTCTTTCACTGTCTTTGTTTCATGGGTTTTTCAAAGTAATTTATTTTTATAATGGGGTTTAGCTGCTTTTCACTGCTGTGTTTATGCCGCTTTACACCCACTTGACACACTAACAGAGAGATATCAATACATAGGTTTTAAGATTATTACTAGTCAGATATATTCTTGTGCGGTGAATAGGGCGTGTTGAGTCCAGTTCTCTGAGCAAGGAGTAGGTCTTGTCTATTACATATTGGGTTTATGGAATGGTATCTGAGCTAATTTGAAACCCTTGTTTTATGTATCACCCCACCTCACCTTTCCCGTTAAGCAGCCATAGTGTGTTTTCTGCATGTGTGACTCTGTTCTGTTTTGTAATTCAGTTCAAGTGTAACGGTTTTTACATTCCCTCTATAAGTGATACATTATGAGAAGTGTCCTTTTCTGTGTGACTTATTTCACTTAGAATCGTCGTACCTAAATCCACTCATCATGCTGCTACTAGCCTTATGACATTGATTTCATGGCTGAGTGATATTCCATTGTATATAAGGACCACAACTTCTTTATCCATTTTTCTCTTTCCTGGGATATTGAAGGTGGAATGAAGTGGAGGTCCTTGTCAAGAGAGCAGCCCTAAACTTTGGGGTGCTTGTGTCTTGCTGATTTTTAATTTTCCCAATTTATACCCCCATGAGTGGAAGTGCCCTATGCTCTCTAAGCTTTGCTTTTTAGACGTTTCAGGACGCTCCGTACACTTCTCCAGAGTGGCTGTTGGCAATTTACATCCCGCCCATCAGTGTAGCACGGCTCCCATTTCTCCATGGCCTTACCTGCATTTCTGGTTTTGAGACTTTTTTCAGCATGGCCATTTTGACCAATGGGTAGCGAGACTTATTTTTAGCGGTGATTTGCCTTTCCAGGTTGCTTGGTTGGCCAAAAAGGGCGTATGCGTTTTTTCCTGAATATATTCAGGAAAAAACGCATACGCCCTTTTTGGCCAATGGCATCATTGTCAACGTTTTGCCGCTTTTTATGTGCTTTAAAGGCGATTCGAATCTACCTCCTGAAATCTGTTTCCTGCAATTCTGCCTTGATTTCAAATCCTCTTCTTTGCCTTCCCTCAATATATTTGTGGACGAGAGTTATCATTTAAAACTCTGCAGGTTTGTGAATTGCAGTGCCCTGAAGCTCCATTTTACAACTCGCTTTTTAGGGAGCTGGCCGCAAAAGCGCAGGATGGCTTCAGGCCCTGTTCTGGTTCCGGGGGGCAGGCTGAGCCTGTTGTTAATACTTCTTCCTGATGGGAAAATAGGGTGACCTGTGCCTGTCCCCACACCAAGAGCTAGTCTCTCATTGGTTCCACGTCTTCCCGTTCATCCTCAGGACAAATTGCAACCTGTACGGAACAGGAGGTTAAAGGTGCTGATGCTCCAAGTAGGGAGATTGCTAGTAAAGTGGCTGGAATGGCGAACCCGAGCACAAGGAGATGAGAAATGAGGTGCGTTTTAGAAACCTTTCCCCATCACACGGTGTACCATCTTCTGGGTTTCTCATGCATGTTTTCGATGTAGCAAGATGCCCTTGAACCTGGAGATTTGGGACCCATGCGATGGGTACCACGCAGTATTACTTTAAAGGGTCTGCGTTTGCTCACCCAACCTCACCAAACCTCTCAGCCCCAAGAGTGTCCACCCTTATGTCTCATCCAGCTGTGGGTCTAGATATGGTCAATCCAGGTTGCATCACAGCCCCTGAACGCATTGTGTAAGAATTTCGCTCTCTTTCACTGTCTTTCTTTCATGGGTTTTTCAAAGTAATTTATCTTTATAATGGGGTTTAGCTGCTTTTCATTGCTGTGTTTATGCCGCTTTACACCCACTTGACACACTAACAGAGAGATATCAATACATAGGTTTTAAGATTATTACTAGTCAGATATATTCTTGTGCGGTGAATAGGGCGTGTTGAGTCCAGTTCTCTGAGCAAGGAGTAGGTCTTGTCTATTACATATTGGGTTTATGGAACGGTATCTGAGCTAATTTGAAACCCTTGTTTTATGTATCACCCCACCTCACCTTTCCCGTTAAGCAGCCATAGTGTGTTTTCTGCATGTGTGACTCCGTTCTGTTTTGTAATTCAGTTCAAGTGTAACGGTTTTTACATTCCCTCTATCAGTGATACCTTATGAGAAGTGTCCTTTTCTGTGTGACTTATTTCACTTAGAATCGTCGTACCTAAATCCACTCATCATGCTGCTACTAGCCTTATGACATTGATTTCATGGCTGAGTGATATTCCATTGTACATAAGGACCACAACTCCTTTATCCATTTTTCTCTTTCCTGGGATATTGAAGGTGGAATGAAGTGGAGGTCCTTGTCAACAGGGCAGCCCTAAACTTTGGGGTGCTTGTGTCTTGCTGATTTTTAATTTTCCCAATTTATACCCCCATGAGTGGAAGTGCCCTATGCTCACTAAGCTGTGTTGTTTAGATGTTTCAGGACACACCGTACACTTCTCCAGAGTGGCTGTTGGCAATTTACATCCCGCCCATCAGTGTAGCAAGGCTCCCATTTCTCCATGGCCTGTCCTGCATTTCTGGTTTTGACACTTTTTTCAGCATGGCCCTTTTGACCGATGGGAAGCGAGTCTTCTTTGTAGCGCTGATTTGCCTTTCCAGGTTGCTTGGTTGGCCAAAAAGGGCGTATGCGTTTTTTACTGAATATATTCAGGAAAAAACGCATACGCCCTTTTTGGCCAAGGGCATCATTGTCAACGTTTTGCCGCTTTTCATGTGCTTTAAAGGCGATTCGAATCTACCTCCTGAAATCTGTTTCCTGCAATTCTGCCTTGATTTCAAATCCTCTTCTTTGCCTTCCCTCAATATATTTGTGGACGAGAGTTATCATTTATAACTCTGCAGGTTTGTGAATTGCAGTGCCCTGAACCTCCATTTTACAACTCGCCTTTTTGGGAGATGGCCGCAAAAGCGCAGGGTGGCTTCAGGCCCTGTTCTGGTTCCGGGGGGCAGGATGAGCCTGTGGTTAATTCTTCTTCCTGATGGGAAAATAGAGTGACCTCTGCATGTCCCAACACCAAGAGCTAGTCTCTCATTGGTTCCATGTCTTCCCGTTCATCCTCAGGACAAATTGCAACCTGTACGGAACAGGAGGTTAAAGGTGCTGATGCTCCAAGTAGGGAGATTGCTAGTAAAGCGGCTGGAATAGCGAACCCGGGCACAAGGAGATGAGAAATGAGGTGCGTTTTAGAAACCTTTCCCCATCACACGGTGTACCATCTTCTGGGTTTCTCATGCATGTTTTCGATGTAGGAAGATGCCCTTGAACCTGGAGATTTGGGGCCCATTGGATGGCCACCACTCACTATTATTTTAAAGGGTCTGCGTTTGCTCACCCAACCTCACCAAACCTCTCAGCCCCAAGAGTGTCCACCCTTATGTCTCATCCAGCTGTGGGTCTAGATATGGTCAATCCAGGTTGCATCACAGCCCCTGAATGCATTGTGTAAGAATTTCGCTCTCTTTCACTGTCTTTGTTTCATGGGTTTTTCAAAGTAATTCATTTTTATAATGGGGTTTAGCTGCTTTTCACTGCTGTGTTTATGCCGCTTTACACCCACTTGACACACTAACAGAGAGATATCAATACATAGGTTTTAAGATTATTACTAGTCAGATATATTCTTGTGCGGTGAATAGGGCGTGTTGAGTCCAGTTCTCTGAGCAAGGAGTAGGTCTTGTCTATTACATATTGGGTTTATGGAACGGTATCTGAGCTAATTTGAAACCCTTGTTTTATGTATCACCCCACCTCACCTTTCCCGTTAAGCAGCCATAGTGTGTTTTCTGCATGTGTGACTCCGTTCTGTTTTGTAATTCAGTTCAAGTGTAACGGTTTTTACATTCCCTCTATCAGTGATACCTTATGAGAAGTGTCCTTTTCTGTGTGACTTATTTCACTTAGAATCGTCGTACCTAAATCCACTCATCATGCTGCTACTAGCCTTATGACATTGATTTCATGGCTGAGTGATATTCCATTGTACATAAGGACCACAACTCCTTTATCCATTTTTCTCTTTCCTGGGATATTGAAGGTGGAATGAAGTGGAGGTCCTTGTCAACAGGGCAGCCCTAAACTTTGGGGTGCTTGTGTCTTGCTGATTTTTAATTTTCCCAATGTATACCCCCATGAGTGGAAGTGCCCTATGCTCACTAAGCTGTGTTGTTTAGATGTTTCAGGACACACCGTACACTTCTCCAGAGTGGCTGTTGGCAATTTACATCCCGCCCATCAGTGTAGCAAGGCTCCCATTTCTCCATGGCCTGTCCTGCATTTCTGGTTTTGACACTTTTTTCAGCATGGCCCTTTTGACCGATGGGAAGCGAGTCTTCTTTGTAGCGCTGATTTGCCTTTCCAGGTTGCTTGGTTGGCCAAAAAGGGCGTATGCGTTTTTTCCTGAATATATTCAGGAAAAAACGCATACGCCCTTTTTGGCCAAGGGCATCATTGTCAACGTTTTGCCGCTTTTCATGTGCTTTAAAGGCGATTCGAATCTACCTCCTGAAATCTGTTTCCTGCAATTCTGCCTTGATTTCAAATCCTCTTCTTTGCCTTCCCTCAATATATTTGTGGACGAGAGTTATCATTTATAACTCTGCAGGTTTGTGAATTGCAGTGCCCTGAACCTCCATTTTACAACTCGCCTTTTTGGGAGATGGCCGCAAAAGCGCAGGGTGGCTTCAGGCCCTGTTCTGGTTCCGGGGGGCAGGATGAGCCTGTGGTTAATTCTTCTTCCTGATGGGAAAATAGAGTGACCTCTGCATGTCCCAACACCAAGAGCTAGTCTCTCATTGGTTCCATGTCTTCCCGTTCATCCTCAGGACAAATTGCAACCTGTACAGAACAGGAGGTTAAAGGTGCTGATGCTCCAAGTAGGGAGATTGCTAGTAAAGCGGCTGGAATAGCGAACCCGGGCACAAGGAGATGAGAAATGAGGTGCGTTTTAGAAACCTTTCCCCATCACACGGTGTACCATCTTCTGGGTTTCTCATGCATGTTTTCGATGTAGGAAGATGCCCTTGAACCTGGAGATTTGGGGCCCATTGGATGGCCACCACTCACTATTATTTTAAAGGGTCTGCGTTTGCTCACCCAACCTCACCAAACCTCTCAGCCCCAAGAGTGTCCACCCTTATGTCTCATCCAGCTGTGGGTCTAGATATGGTCAATCCAGGTTGCATCACAGCCCCTGAACGCATTGTGTAAGAATTTCGCTGTCTTTCACTGTCTTTGTTTCATGGGTTTTTCAAAGTAATTTATTTTTATAATGGGGTTTAGCTGCTTTTCACTGCTGTGTTTATGCCGCTTTACACCCACTTGACACACTAACAGATATCAATACATAGGTTTTAAGATTATTACTAGTCAGATATATTCTTGTGCGGTGAATAGGGCGTGTTGAGTCCAGTTCTCTGAGCAAGGAGTAGGTCTTGTCTATTACATATTGGGTTTATGGAACGGTATCTGAGCTAATTTGAAACCCTTGTTTTATGTATCACCCCACCTCACCTTTCCCGTTAAGCAGCCATAGTGTGTTTTCTGCATGTGTGACTCTGTTCTGTTTTGTAATTCAGTTCAAGTGTAACGGTTTTTACATTCCCTCTATAAGTGATACATTATGAGAAGTGTCCTTTTCTGTGTGACTTATTTCACTTAGAATCGTCGTACCTAAATCCACTCATCATGCTGCTACTAGCCTTATGACATTGATTTCATGGCTGAGTGATATTCCATTGTATATAAGGACCACAAATTCTTTATCCATTTTTCTCTTTCCTGGGATATTGAAGGTGGAATGAAGTGGAGGTCCTTGTCAACAGAGCAGCCCTAAACTTTGGGGTGCTTGTGTCTTGCTGATTTTTAATTTTCCCAGTGTATACCCCCATAAGTGGAAGTGCCCTATGCTCTCTAAGCTGTGTTTTTTAGATGTTTCAGGACACACCGTACTCTTCTCCAGAGTGGCTGTTGACAATTTACATCCCGCCCATCAGTGTAGCAAGGCTCCCATTTCTCCATGGCCTGTCCTGCATTTCTGGTTTTGACACTTTTTTCAGCATGGCCCTTTTGACCGATGGGAAGCGAGACTTCTTTGTAGCACTGATTTGCCTTTCCAGGTTGCTTGGTTGGCCAAAAAGGGCGTATGCGTTTTTTCCTGAATATATTCAGGAAAAAACGCATACGCCCTTTTTGGCCAAGGGCATCATTGTCAACGTTTTGCCGCTTTTCATGTGCTTTAAAGGCGATTCGAATCTACCTCCTGAAATCTGTTTCCTGCAATTCTGCCTTGATTTCAAATCCTCTTCTTTGCCTTCCCTCAATATATTTGTGGACGAGAGTTATCATTTATAACTCTGCAGGTTTGTGAATTGCAGTGCCCTGAACCTCCATTTTACAACTCGCCTTTTTGGGAGATGGCCGCAAAAGCGCAGGGTGGCTTCAGGCCCTGTTCTGGTTCCGGGGGGCAGGATGAGCCTGTGGTTAATTCTTCTTCCTGATGGGAAAATAGAGTGACCTGTGCCTGTCCCAACACCAAGAGCTAGTCTCTCACTGGTTCCCCGTCTACTCGTTCATCCTCAGGACAAATTGCAACCTGTACGGAACAGGAGGTTAAAGGTGCTGATGCTCCAAGTAGGGAGATTGCTAGTAAAGCGGCTGGAATAGCGAACCCGGGCACAAGGAGATGAGAAATGAGGTGCGTTTTAGAAACCTTTCCCCATCACACGGTGTACCATCTTCTGGGTTTCTCATGCATGTTTTCGATGTAGGAAGATGCCCTTGAACCTGGAGATTTGGGGCCCATTGGATGGCCACCACTCACTATTATTTTAAAGGGTCTGCGTTTGCTCACCCAACCTCACCAAACCTCTCAGCCCCAAGAGTGTCCACCCTTATGTCTCATCCAGCTGTGGGTCTAGATATGGTCAATCCAGGTTGCATCACAGCCCCTGAATGCATTGTGTAAGAATTTCGCTCTCTTTCACTGTCTTTGTTTCATGGGTTTTTCAAAGTAATTCATTTTTATAATGGGGTTTAGCTGCTTTTCACTGCTGTGTTTATGCCGCTTTACACCCACTTGACACACTAACAGAGAGATATCAATACATAGGTTTTAAGATTATTACTAGTCAGATATATTCTTGTGCGGTGAATAGGGCGTGTTGAGTCCAGTTCTCTGAGCAAGGAGTAGGTCTTGTCTATTACATATTGGGTTTATGGAACGGTATCTGAGCTAATTTGAAACCCTTGTTTTATGTATCACCCCACCTCACCTTTCCCGTTAAGCAGCCATAGTGTGTTTTCTGCATGTGTGACTCCGTTCTGTTTTGTAATTCAGTTCAAGTGTAACGGTTTTTACATTCCCTCTATCAGTGATACCTTATGAGAAGTGTCCTTTTCTGTGTGACTTATTTCACTTAGAATCGTCGTACCTAAATCCACTCATCATGCTGCTACTAGCCTTATGACATTGATTTCATGGCTGAGTGATATTCCATTGTACATAAGGACCACAACTCCTTTATCCATTTTTCTCTTTCCTGGGATATTGAAGGTGGAATGAAGTGGAGGTCCTTGTCAACAGGGCAGCCCTAAACTTTGGGGTGCTTGTGTCTTGCTGATTTTTAATTTTCCCAATTTATACCCCCATGAGTGGAAGTGCCCTATGCTCACTAAGCTGTGTTGTTTAGATGTTTAAGGACACACCGTACACTTCTCCAGAGTGGCTGTTGGCAATTTACATCCCGCCCATC
The DNA here is from genome assembly GCF_028023285.1 of Balaenoptera ricei. Taxonomy (NCBI): domain Eukaryota; kingdom Metazoa; phylum Chordata; class Mammalia; order Artiodactyla; family Balaenopteridae; genus Balaenoptera; species Balaenoptera ricei. The sequence goes on along the minus strand of NW_026777428.1, from coordinate 361,933 downwards.
AGTGTAGCAAGGCTCCCATTTCTCCATGGCCTGTCCTGCATTTCTGGTTTTGACACTTTTTTCAGCATGGCCCTTTTGACCGATGGGAAGCGAGTCTTCTTTGTAGCGCTGATTTGCCTTTCCAGGTTGCTTGGTTGGCCAAAAAGGGCGTATGCGTTTTTTCCTGAATATATTCAGGAAAAAACGCATACGCCCTTTTTGGCCAAGGGCATCATTGTCAACGTTTTGCCGCTTTTCATGTGCTTTAAAGGCGATTCGAATCTACCTCCTGAAATCTGTTTCCTGCAATTCTGCCTTGATTTCAAATCCTCTTCTTTGCCTTCCCTCAATATATTTGTGGACGAGAGTTATCATTTATAACTCTGCAGGTTTGTGAATTGCAGTGCCCTGAACCTCCATTTTACAACTCGCCTTTTTGGGAGATGGCCGCAAAAGCGCAGGGTGGCTTCAGGCCCTGTTCTGGTTCCGGGGGGCAGGATGAGCCTGTGGTTAATTCTTCTTCCTGATGGGAAAATAGAGTGACCTCTGCATGTCCCAACACCAAGAGCTAGTCTCTCATTGGTTCCATGTCTTCCCGTTCATCCTCAGGACAAATTGCAACCTGTACGGAACAGGAGGTTAAAGGTGCTGATGCTCCAAGTAGGGAGATTGCTAGTAAAGCGGCTGGAATAGCGAACCCGGGCACAAGGAGATGAGAAATGAGGTGCGTTTTAGAAACCTTTCCCCATCACACGGTGTACCATCTTCTGGGTTTCTCATGCATGTTTTCGATGTAGGAAGATGCCCTTGAACCTGGAGATTTGGGGCCCATTGGATGGCCACCACTCACTATTATTTTAAAGGGTCTGCGTTTGCTCACCCAACCTCACCAAACCTCTCAGCCCCAAGAGTGTCCACCCTTATGTCTCATCCAGCTGTGGGTCTAGATATGGTCAATCCAGGTTGCATCACAGCCCCTGAATGCATTGTGTAAGAATTTCGCTCTCTTTCACTGTCTTTGTTTCATGGGTTTTTCAAAGTAATTCATTTTTATAATGGGGTTTAGCTGCTTTTCACTGCTGTGTTTATGCCGCTTTACACCCACTTGACACACTAACAGAGAGATATCAATACATAGGTTTTAAGATTATTACTAGTCAGATATATTCTTGTGCGGTGAATAGGGCGTGTTGAGTCCAGTTCTCTGAGCAAGGAGTAGGTCTTGTCTATTACATATTGGGTTTATGGAACGGTATCTGAGCTAATTTGAAACCCTTGTTTTATGTATCACCCCACCTCACCTTTCCCGTTAAGCAGCCATAGTGTGTTTTCTGCATGTGTGACTCCGTTCTGTTTTGTAATTCAGTTCAAGTGTAACGGTTTTTACATTCCCTCTATCAGTGATACCTTATGAGAAGTGTCCTTTTCTGTGTGACTTATTTCACTTAGAATCGTCGTACCTAAATCCACTCATCATGCTGCTACTAGCCTTATGACATTGATTTCATGGCTGAGTGATATTCCATTGTACATAAGGACCACAACTCCTTTATCCATTTTTCTCTTTCCTGGGATATTGAAGGTGGAATGAAGTGGAGGTCCTTGTCAACAGGGCAGCCCTAAACTTTGGGGTGCTTGTGTCTTGCTGATTTTTAATTTTCCCAATTTATACCCCCATGAGTGGAAGTGCCCTATGCTCACTAAGCTGTGTTGTTTAGATGTTTAAGGACACACCGTACACTTCTCCAGAGTGGCTGTTGGCAATTTACATCCCGCCCATCAGTGTAGCAAGGCTCCCATTTCTCCATGGCCTGTCCTGCATTTCTGGTTTTGACACTTTTTTCAGCATGGCCCTTTTGACCGATGGGAAGCGAGTCTTCTTTGTAGCGCTGATTTGCCTTTCCAGGTTGCTTGGTTGGCCAAAAAGGGCGTATGCGTTTTTTCCTGAATATATTCAGGAAAAAACGCATACGCCCTTTTTGGCCAAGGGCATCATTGTCAACGTTTTGCCGCTTTTCATGTGCTTTAAAGGCGATTCGAATCTACCTCCTGAAATCTGTTTCCTGCAATTCTGCCTTGATTTCAAATCCTCTTCTTTGCCTTCCCTCAATATATTTGTGGACGAGAGTTATCATTTATAACTCTGCAGGTTTGTGAATTGCAGTGCCCTGAACCTCCATTTTACAACTCGCCTTTTTGGGAGATGGCCGCAAAAGCGCAGGGTGGCTTCAGGCCCTGTTCTGGTTCCGGGGGGCAGGATGAGCCTGTGGTTAATTCTTCTTCCTGATGGGAAAATAGAGTGACCTCTGCATGTCCCAACACCAAGAGCTAGTCTCTCATTGGTTCCATGTCTTCCCGTTCATCCTCAGGACAAATTGCAACCTGTACGGAACAGGAGGTTAAAGGTGCTGATGCTCCAAGTAGGGAGATTGCTAGTAAAGCGGCTGGAATAGCGAACCCGGGCACAAGGAGATGAGAAATGAGGTGCGTTTTAGAAACCTTTCCCCATCACACGGTGTACCATCTTCTGGGTTTCTCATGCATGTTTTCGATGTAGGAAGATGCCCTTGAACCTGGAGATTTGGGGCCCATTGGATGGCCACCACTCACTATTATTTTAAAGGGTCTGCGTTTGCTCACCCAACCTCACCAAACCTCTCAGCCCCAAGAGTGTCCACCCTTATGTCTCATCCAGCTGTGGGTCTAGATATGGTCAATCCAGGTTGCATCACAGCCCCTGAATGCATTGTGTAAGAATTTCGCTCTCTTTCACTGTCTTTGTTTCATGGGTTTTTCAAAGTAATTCATTTTTATAATGGGGTTTAGCTGCTTTTCACTGCTGTGTTTATGCCGCTTTACACCCACTTGACACACTAACAGAGAGATATCAATACATAGGTTTTAAGATTATTACTAGTCAGATATATTCTTGTGCGGTGAATAGGGCGTGTTGAGTCCAGTTCTCTGAGCAAGGAGTAGGTCTTGTCTATTACATATTGGGTTTATGGAACGGTATCTGAGCTAATTTGAAACCCTTGTTTTATGTATCACCCCACCTCACCTTTCCCGTTAAGCAGCCATAGTGTGTTTTCTGCATGTGTGACTCCGTTCTGTTTTGTAATTCAGTTCAAGTGTAACGGTTTTTACATTCCCTCTATCAGTGATACCTTATGAGAAGTGTCCTTTTCTGTGTGACTTATTTCACTTAGAATCGTCGTACCTAAATCCACTCATCATGCTGCTACTAGCCTTATGACATTGATTTCATGGCTGAGTGATATTCCATTGTACATAAGGACCACAACTCCTTTATCCATTTTTCTCTTTCCTGGGATATTGAAGGTGGAATGAAGTGGAGGTCCTTGTCAACAGGGCAGCCCTAAACTTTGGGGTGCTTGTGTCTTGCTGATTTTTAATTTTCCCAATGTATACCCCCATAAGTGGAAGTGCCCTATGCTCTCTAAGCTGTATTTTTTAGATGTTTCAGGACACACCATACTCCTCTCCAGAGTGGCTGTTGACAATTTACATCCCGCCCATCAGTGTAGCAAGGCTCCCATTTCTCCATGGCCTGTCCTGCATTTCTGGTTTTGACACTTTTTTCAGCATGGCCCTTTTGACCGATGGGAAGCGAGACTTCTTTGTAGCACTGATTTGCCTTTCCAGGTTGCTTGGTTGGCCAAAAAGGGCGTATGCATTTTTTCCTGAATATATTCAGGAAAAAACGCATACGCCCTTTTTGGCCAAGGGCATCATTGTCAACGTTTTGCCGCTTTTCATGTGCTTTAAAGGCGATTCGAATCTACCTCCTGAAATCTGTTTCCTGCAATTCTGCCTTGATTTCAAATCCTCTTCTTTGCCTTCCCTCAATATATTTGTGGACGAGAGTTATCATTTATAACTCTGCAGGTTTGTGAATTGCAGTGCCCTGAACCTCCATTTTACAACTCGCCTTTTTGGGAGATGGCCGCAAAAGCTCAGGGTGGCTTCAGGCCCTGTTCTGGTTCCGGGGGGCAGGATGAGCCTGTGGTTAATTCTTCTTCCTGATGGGAAAATAGAGTGACCTCTGCATGTCCCAACACCAAGAGCTAGTCTCTCATTGGTTCCATGTCTTCCCGTTCATCCTCAGGACAAATTGCAACCTGTACGGAACAGGAGGTTAAAGGTGCTGATGCTCCAAGTAGGGAGATTGCTAGTAAAGTGGCTGGAATGGCGAACCCGAGCACAAGGAGATGAGAAATGAGGTGCGTTTTAGAAACCTTTCCCCATCACACGGTGTACCATCTTCTGGGTTTCTCATGCATGTTTTCGATGTAGCAAGATGACCTTGAACCTGGAGATTTGGGACCCATGCGATGGGTACCACGCAGTATTACTTTAAAGGGTCTGCGTTTGCTCACCCAACCTCACCAAACCTCTCAGCCCCAAGAGTGTCCACCCTTATGTCTCATCCAGCTGTGGGTCTAGATATGGTCAATCCAGGTTGCATCACAGCCCCTGAACGCATTGTGTAAGAATTTCGCTCTCTTTCACTGTCTTTGTTTCATGGGTTTTTCAAAGTAATTTATTTTTATAATGGGGTTTAGCTGCTTTTCATTGCTGTGTTTATGCCGCTTTACACCCACTTGACACACTAACAGAGAGATATCAATACATAGGTTTTAAGATTATTACTAGTCAGATATATTCTTGTGCGGTGAATAGGGCGTGTTGAGTCCAGTTCTCTGAGCAAGGAGTAGGTCTTGTCTATTACATATTGGGTTTATGGAACGGTATCTGAGCTAATTTGAAACCCTTGTTTTATGTATCACCCCACCTCACCTTTCCCGTTAAGCAGCCATAGTGTGTTTTCTGCATGTGTGACTCCGTTCTGTTTTGTAATTCAGTTCAAGTGTAACGGTTTTTACATTCCCTCTATCAGTGATACCTTATGAGAAGTGTCCTGTTCTGTGTGACTTATTTCACTTAGAATCGTCGTACCTAAATCCACTCATCATGCTGCTACTAGCCTTATGACATTGATTTCATGGCTGAGTGATATTCCATTGTACATAAGGACCACAACTCCTTTATCCATTTTTCTCTATCCTGGGATATTGAAGGTGGAATGAAGTGGAGGTCCTTGTCAACAGGGCAGCCCTAAACTTTGCGGTGCTTGTGTCTTGCTGCTTTTTTATTTTCCCAATTTATACCCCCATGAGTGGAAGTGCCCTATGCTCACTAAGCTGTGTTGTTTAGATGTTTAAGGACACACCGTACACTTCTCCAGAGTGGCTGTTGGCAATTTACATCCCGCCCATCAGTGTAGCAAGGCTCCCATTTCTCCATGGCCTGTCCTGCATTTCTGGTTTTGACACTTTTTTCAGCATGGCCCTTTTGACCGATGGGAAGCGAGTCTTCTTTGTAGCGCTGATTTGCCTTTCCAGGTTGCTTGGTTGGCCAAAAAGGGCGTATGCGTTTTTTCCTGAATATATTCAGGAAAAAACGCATACGCCCTTTTTGGCCAAGGGCATCATTGTCAACGTTTTGCCGCTTTTCATGTGCTTTAAAGGCGATTCGAATCTACCTCCTGAAATCTGTTTCCTGCAATTCTGCCTTGATTTCAAATCCTCTTCTTTGCCTTCCCTCAATATATTTGTGGACGAGAGTTATCATTTATAACTCTGCAGGTTTGTGAATTGCAGTGCCCTGAACCTCCATTTTACAACTCGCCTTTTTGGGAGATGGCCGCAAAAGCGCAGGGTGGCTTCAGGCCCTGTTCTGGTTCCGGGGGGCAGGATGAGCCTGTGGTTAATTCTTCTTCCTGATGGGAAAATAGAGTGACCTCTGCATGTCCCAACACCAAGAGCTAGTCTCTCATTGGTTCCATGTCTTCCCGTTCATCCTCAGGACAAATTGCAACCTGTACGGAACAGGAGGTTAAAGGTGCTGATGCTCCAAGTAGGGAGATTGCTAGTAAAGCGGCTGGAATAGCGAACCCGGGCACAAGGAGATGAGAAATGAGGTGCGTTTTAGAAACCTTTCCCCATCACACGGTGTACCATCTTCTGGGTTTCTCATGCATGTTTTCGATGTAGGAAGATGCCCTTGAACCTGGAGATTTGGGGCCCATTGGATGGCCACCACTCACTATTATTTTAAAGGGTCTGCGTTTGCTCACCCAACCTCACCAAACCTCTCAGCCCCAAGAGTGTCCACCCTTATGTCTCATCCAGCTGTGGGTCTAGATATGGTCAATCCAGGTTGCATCACAGCCCCTGAACGCATTGTGTAAGAATTTCGCTCTCTTTCACTGTCTTTGTTTCATGGGTTTTTCAAAGTAATTTATTTTTATAATGGGGTTTAGCTGCTTTTCACTGCTGTGTTTATGCCGCTTTACACCCACTTGACACACTAACAGATATCAATACATAGGTTTTAAGATTATTACTAGTCAGATATATTCTTGTGCGGTGAATAGGGCGTGTTGAGTCCAGTTCTCTGAGCAAGGAGTAGGTCTTGTCTATTACATATTGGGTTTATGGAACGGTATCTGAGCTAATTTGAAACCCTTGTTTTATGTATCACCCCACCTCACCTTTCCCGTTAAGCAGCCATAGTGTGTTTTCTGCATGTGTGACTCTGTTCTGTTTTGTAATTCAGTTCAAGTGTAACGGTTTTTACATTCCCTCTATAAGTGATACATTATGAGAAGTGTCCTTTTCTGTGTGACTTATTTCACTTAGAATCGTCGTAACTAAATCCACTCATCATGCTGCTACTAGCCTTATGACATTGATTTCATGGCTGAGTGATATTCCATTGTATATAAGGACCACAAATTCTTTATCCATTTTTCTCTTTCCTGGGATATTGAAGGTGGAATGAAGTGGAGGTCCTTGTCAACAGAGCAGCCCTAAACTTTGGGGTGCTTGTGTCTTGCTGATTTTTAATTTTCCCAATGTATACCCCCATGAGTGGAAGTGCCCTATGCTCACTAAGCTGTGTTGTTTAGATGTTTCAGGACACACCGTACACTTCTCCAGAGTGGCTGTTGGCAATTTACATCCCGCCCATCAGTGTAGCAAGGCTCCCATTTCTCCATGGCCTGTCCTGCATTTCTGGTTTTGACACTTTTTTCAGCATGGCCCTTTTGACCGATGGGAAGCGAGTCTTCTTTGTAGCGCTGATTTGCCTTTCCAGGTTGCTTGGTTGGCCAAAAAGGGCGTATGCGTTTTTTACTGAATATATTCAGGAAAAAACGCATACGCCCTTTTTGGCCAAGGGCATCATTGTCAACGTTTTGCCGCTTTTCATGTGCTTTAAAGGCGATTCGAATCTACCTCCTGAAATCTGTTTCCTGCAATTCTGCCTTGATTTCAAATCCTCTTCTTTGCCTTCCCTCAATATATTTGTGGACGAGAGTTATCATTTATGAATCTGCAGGTTTGTGAATTGCAGTGCCCTGAACCTCCATTTTACAACTCGCCTTTTTGGGAGATGGCCGCAAAAGCGCAGGGTGGCTTCAGGCCCTGTTCTGGTTCCGGGGGGCAGGATGAGCCTGTGGTTAATTCTTCTTCCTGATGGGAAAATAGAGTGACCTCTGCATGTCCCAACACCAAGAGCTAGTCTCTCATTGGTTCCATGTCTTCCCGTTCATCCTCAGGACAAATTGCAACCTGTACGGAACAGGAGGTTAAAGGTGCTGATGCTCCAAGTAGGGAGATTGCTAGTAAAGCGGCTGGAATAGCGAACCCGGGCACAAGGAGATGAGAAATGAGGTGCGTTTTAGAAACCTTTCCCCATCACACGGTGTACCATCTTCTGGGTTTCTCATGCATGTTTTCGATGTAGGAAGATGCCCTTGAACCTGGAGATTTGGGGCCCATTGGATGGCCACCACTCACTATTATTTTAAAGGGTCTGCGTTTGCTCACCCAACCTCACCAAACCTCTCAGCCCCAAGAGTGTCCACCCTTATGTCTCATCCAGCTGTGGGTCTAGATATGGTCAATCCAGGTTGCATCACAGCCCCTGAATGCATTGTGTAAGAATTTCGCTCTCTTTCACTGTCTTTGTTTCATGGGTTTTTCAAAGTAATTCATTTTTATAATGGGGTTTAGCTGCTTTTCACTGCTGTGTTTATGCCGCTTTACACCCACTTGACACACTAACAGAGAGATATCAATACATAGGTTTTAAGATTATTACTAGTCAGATATATTCTTGTGCGGTGAATAGGGCGTGTTGAGTCCAGTTCTCTGAGCAAGGAGTAGGTCTTGTCTATTACATATTGGGTTTATGGAACGGTATCTGAGCTAATTTGAAACCCTTGTTTTATGTATCACCCCACCTCACCTTTCCCGTTAAGCAGCCATAGTGTGTTTTCTGCATGTGTGACTCCGTTCTGTTTTGTAATTCAGTTCAAGTGTAACGGTTTTTACATTCCCTCTATCAGTGATACCTTATGAGAAGTGTCCTTTTCTGTGTGACTTATTTCACTTAGAATCGTCGTACCTAAATCCACTCATCATGCTGCTACTAGCCTTATGACATTGATTTCATGGCTGAGTGATATTCCATTGTACATAAGGACCACAACTCCTTTATCCATTTTTCTCTTTCCTGGGATATTGAAGGTGGAATGAAGTGGAGGTCCTTGTCAACAGGGCAGCCCTAAACTTTGGGGTGCTTGTGTCTTGCTGATTTTTAATTTTCCCAATTTATACCCCCATGAGTGGAAGTGCCCTATGCTCACTAAGCTGTGTTGTTTAGATGTTTAAGGACACACCGTACACTTCTCCAGAGTGGCTGTTGGCAATTTACATCCCGCCCATCAGTGTAGCAAGGCTCCCATTTCTCCATGGCCTGTCCTGCATTTCTGGTTTTGACACTTTTTTCAGCATGGCCCTTTTGACCGATGGGAAGCGAGTCTTCTTTGTAGCGCTGATTTGCCTTTCCAGGTTGCTTGGTTGGCCAAAAAGGGCGTATGCGTTTTTTCCTGAATATATTCAGGAAAAAACGCATACGCCCTTTTTGGCCAAGGGCATCATTGTCAACGTTTTGCCGCTTTTCATGTGCTTTAAAGGCGATTCGAATCTACCTCCTGAAATCTGTTTCCTGCAATTCTGCCTTGATTTCAAATCCTCTTCTTTGCCTTCCCTCAATATATTTGTGGACGAGAGTTATCATTTATAACTCTGCAGGTTTGTGAATTGCAGTGCCCTGAACCTCCATTTTACAACTCGCCTTTTTGGGAGATGGCCGCAAAAGCGCAGGGTGGCTTCAGGCCCTGTTCTGGTTCCGGGGGGCAGGATGAGCCTGTGGTTAATTCTTCTTCCTGATGGGAAAATAGAGTGACCTCTGCATGTCCCAACACCAAGAGCTAGTCTCTCATTGGTTCCATGTCTTCCCGTTCATCCTCAGGACAAATTGCAACCTGTACAGAACAGGAGGTTAAAGGTGCTGATGCTCCAAGTAGGGAGATTGCTAGTAAAGCGGCTGGAATAGCGAACCCGGGCACAAGGAGATGAGAAATGAGGTGCGTTTTAGAAACCTTTCCCCATCACACGGTGTACCATCTTCTGGGTTTCTCATGCATGTTTTCGATGTAGGAAGATGCCCTTGAACCTGGAGATTTGGGGCCCATTGGATGGCCACCACTCACTATTATTTTAAAGGGTCTGCGTTTGCTCACCCAACCTCACCAAACCTCTCAGCCCCAAGAGTGTCCACCCTTATGTCTCATCCAGCTGTGGGTCTAGATATGGTCAATCCAGGTTGCATCACAGCCCCTGAACGCATTGTGTAAGAATTTCGCTGTCTTTCACTGTCTTTGTTTCATGGGTTTTTCAAAGTAATTTATTTTTATAATGGGGTTTAGCTGCTTTTCACTGCTGTGTTTATGCCGCTTTACACCCACTTGACACACTAACAGATATCAATACATAGGTTTTAAGATTATTACTAGTCAGATATATTCTTGTGCGGTGAATAGGGCGTGTTGAGTCCAGTTCTCTGAGCAAGGAGTAGGTCTTGTCTATTACATATTGGGTTTATGGAACGGTATCTGAGCTAATTTGAAACCCTTGTTTTATGTATCACCCCACCTCACCTTTCCCGTTAAGCAGCCATAGTGTGTTTTCTGCATGTGTGACTCTGTTCTGTTTTGTAATTCAGTTCAAGTGTAACGGTTTTTACATTCCCTCTATAAGTGATACATTATGAGAAGTGTCCTTTTCTGTGTGACTTATTTCACTTAGAATCGTCGTACCTAAATCCACTCATCATGCTGCTACTAGCCTTATGACATTGATTTCATGGCTGAGTGATATTCCATTGTATATAAGGACCACAAATTCTTTATCCATTTTTCTCTTTCCTGGGATATTGAAGGTGGAATGAAGTGGAGGTCCTTGTCAACAGAGCAGCCCTAAACTTTGGGGTGCTTGTGTCTTGCTGATTTTTAATTTTCCCAATGTATACCCCCATAAGTGGAAGTGCCCTATGCTCTCTAAGCTGTGTTTTTTAGATGTTTCAGGACACACCGTACTCTTCTCCAGAGTGGCTGTTGACAATTTACATCCCGCCCATCAGTGTAGCAAGGCTCCCATTTCTCCATGGCCTGTCCTGCATTTCTGGTTTTGACACTTTTTTCAGCATGGCCCTTTTGACCGATGGGAAGCGAGACTTCTTTGTAGCACTGATTTGCCTTTCCAGGTTGCTTGGTTGGCCAAAAAGGGCGTATGCGTTTTTTCCTGAATATATTCAGGAAAAAACGCATACGCCCTTTTTGGCCAAGGGCATCATTGTCAACGTTTTGCCGCTTTTCATGTGCTTTAAAGGCGATTCGAATCTACCTCCTGAAATCTGTTTCCTGCAATTCTGCCTTGATTTCAAATCCTCTTCTTTGCCTTCCCTCAATATATTTGTGGACGAGAGTTATCATTTATAACTCTGCAGGTTTGTGAATTGCAGTGCCCTGAACCTCCATTTTACAACTCGCCTTTTTGGGAGATGGCCGCAAAAGCGCAGGGTGGCTTCAGGCCCTGTTCTGGTTCCGGGGGGCAGGATGAGCCTGTGGTTAATTCTTCTTCCTGATGGGAAAATAGAGTGACCTCTGCATGTCCCAACACCAAGAGCTAGTCTCTCATTGGTTCCATGTCTTCCCGTTCATCCTCAGGACAAATTGCAACCTGTATGGAACAGGAGGTTAAAGGTGCTGATGCTCCAAGTAGGGAGATTGCTAGTAAAGTGGCTGGAATGGCGAACCCGAGCACAAGGAGATGAGAAATGAGGTGCGTTTTAGAAACCTTTCCCCATCACACGGTGTACCATCTTCTGGGTTTCTCATGCATGTTTTCGATGTAGCAAGATGCCCTTGAACCTGGAGATTTGGGACCCATGCGATGGGTACCACGCAGTATTACTTTAAAGGGTCTGCGTTTGCTCACCCAACCTCACCAAACCTCTCAGCCCCAAGAGTGTCCACCCTTATGTCTCATCCAGCTGTGGGTCTAGATATGGTCAATCCAGGTTGCATCACAGCCCCTGAACGCATTGTGTAAGAATTTCGCTCTCTTTCACTGTCTTTGTTTCATGGGTTTTTCAAAGTAATTTATTTTTATAATGGGGTTTAGCTGCTTTTCATTGCTGTGTTTATGCCGCTTTACACCCACTTGACACACTAACAGAGAGATATCAATACATAGGTTTTAAGATTATTACTAGTCAGATATATTCTTGTGCGGTGAATAGGGCGTGTTGAGTCCAGTTCTCTGAGCAAGGAGTAGGTCTTGTCTATTACATATTGGGTTTATGGAACGGTATCTGAGCTAATTTGAAACCCTTGTTTTATGTGTCACCCCACCTCACCTTTCCCGTTTAGCAGCCATAGTGTGTTTTCTGCATGTGTGACTCTGTTCTGTTTTGTAATTCAGTTCAAGTGTAACGGTTTTTACATTCCCTCTATCAGTGATACCTTATGAGAAGTGTCCTTTTCTGTGTGACTTATTTCACTTAGAATCGTCGTACCTAAATCCACTCATCATGCTGCTACTAGCCTTATGACATTGATTTCATGGCTGAGTGATATTCCATTGTACATAAGGACCACAACTCCTTTATCCATTTTTCTCTTTCCTGGGATATTGAAGGTGGAATGAAGTGGAGGTCCTTGTCAACAGAGCAGCCCTAAACTTTGGGGTGCTTGTGTCTTGCTGATTTTTAATTTTCCCAATGTATACCCCCATAAGTGGAAGTGCCCTATGCTCTCTAAGCTGTATTTTTTAGATGTTTCAGGACACACCATACTCCTCTCCAGAGTGGCTGTTGACAATTTACATCCCGCCCATCAGTGTAGCAAGGCTCCCATTTCTCCATGGCCTGTCCTGCATTTCTGGTTTTGACACTTTTTTCAGCATGGCCCTTTTGACCGATGGGAAGCGAGACTTCTTTGTAGCACTGATTTGCCTTTCCAGGTTGCTTGGTTGGCCAAAAAGGGCGTATGCATTTTTTCCTGAATATATTCAGGAAAAAACGCATACGCCCTTTTTGGCCAAGGGCATCATTGTCAACGTTTTGCCGCTTTTCATGTGCTTTAAAGGCGATTCGAATCTACCTCCTGAAATCTGTTTCCTGCAATTCTGCCTTGATTTCAAATCCTCTTCTTTGCCTTCCCTCAATATATTTGTGGACGAGAGTTATCATTTATAACTCTGCAGGTTTGTGAATTGCAGTGCCCTGAACCTCCATTTTACAACTCGCCTTTTTGGGAGATGGCCGCAAAAGCTCAGGGTGGCTTCAGGCCCTGTTCTGGTTCCGGGGGGCAGGATGAGCCTGTGGTTAATTCTTCTTCCTGATGGGAAAATAGAGTGACCTCTGCATGTCCCAACACCAAGAGCTAGTCTCTCATTGGTTCCATGTCTTCCCGTTCATCCTCAGGACAAATTGCAACCTGTACGGAACAGGAGGTTAAAGGTGCTGATGCTCCAAGTAGGGAGATTGCTAGTAAAGTGGCTGGAATGGCGAACCCGAGCACAAGGAGATGAGAAATGAGGTGCGTTTTAGAAACCTTTCCCCATCACACGGTGTACCATCTTCTGGGTTTCTCATGCATGTTTTCGATGTAGCAAGATGACCTTGAACCTGGAGATTTGGGACCCATGCGATGGGTACCACGCAGTATTACTTTAAAGGGTCTGCGTTTGCTCACCCAACCTCACCAAACCTCTCAGCCCCAAGAGTGTCCACCCTTATGTCTCATCCAGCTGTGGGTCTAGATATGGTCAATCCAGGTTGCATCACAGCCCCTGAACGCATTGTGTAAGAATTTCGCTCTCTTTCACTGTCTTTGTTTCATGGGTTTTTCAAAGTAATTTATTTTTATAATGGGGTTTAGCTGCTTTTCATTGCTGTGTTTATGCCGCTTTACACCCACTTGACACACTAACAGAGAGATATCAATACATAGGTTTTAAGATTATTACTAGTCAGATATATTCTTGTGCGGTGAATAGGGCGTGTTGAGTCCAGTTCTCTGAGCAAGGAGTAGGTCTTGTCTATTACATATTGGGTTTATGGAACGGTATCTGAGCTAATTTGAAACCCTTGTTTTATGTATCACCCCACCTCACCTTTCCCGTTAAGCAGCCATAGTGTGTTTTCTGCATGTGTGACTCCGTTCTGTTTTGTAATTCAGTTCAAGTGTAACGGTTTTTACATTCCCTCTATCAGTGATACCTTATGAGAAGTGTCCTGTTCTGTGTGACTTATTTCACTTAGAATCGTCGTACCTAAATCCACTCATCATGCTGCTACTAGCCTTATGACATTGATTTCATGGCTGAGTGATATTCCATTGTACATAAGGACCACAACTCCTTTATCCATTTTTCTCTATCCTGGGATATTGAAGGTGGAATGAAGTGGAGGTCCTTGTCAACAGGGCAGCCCTAAACTTTGCGGTGCTTGTGTCTTGCTGCTTTTTTATTTTCCCAATTTATACCCCCATGAGTGGAAGTGCCCTATGCTCACTAAGCTGTGTTGTTTAGATGTTTAAGGACACACCGTACACTTCTCCAGAGTGGCTGTTGGCAATTTACATCCCGCCCATCAGTGTAGCAAGGCTCCCATTTCTCCATGGCCTGTCCTGCATTTCTGGTTTTGACACTTTTTTCAGCATGGCCCTTTTGACCGATGGGAAGCGAGTCTTCTTTGTAGCGCTGATTTGCCTTTCCAGGTTGCTTGGTTGGCCAAAAAGGGCGTATGCGTTTTTTCCTGAATATATTCAGGAAAAAACGCATACGCCCTTTTTGGCCAAGGGCATCATTGTCAACGTTTTGCCGCTTTTCATGTGCTTTAAAGGCGATTCGAATCTACCTCCTGAAATCTGTTTCCTGCAATTCTGCCTTGATTTCAAATCCTCTTCTTTGCCTTCCCTCAATATATTTGTGGACGAGAGTTATCATTTATAACTCTGCAGGTTTGTGAATTGCAGTGCCCTGAACCTCCATTTTACAACTCGCCTTTTTGGGAGATGGCCGCAAAAGCGCAGGGTGGCTTCAGGCCCTGTTCTGGTTCCGGGGGGCAGGATGAGCCTGTGGTTAATTCTTCTTCCTGATGGGAAAATAGAGTGACCTCTGCATGTCCCAACACCAAGAGCTAGTCTCTCATTGGTTCCATGTCTTCCCGTTCATCCTCAGGACAAATTGCAACCTGTACGGAACAGGAGGTTAAAGGTGCTGATGCTCCAAGTAGGGAGATTGCTAGTAAAGCGGCTGGAATAGCGAACCCGGGCACAAGGAGATGAGAAATGAGGTGCGTTTTAGAAACCTTTCCCCATCACACGGTGTACCATCTTCTGGGTTTCTCATGCATGTTTTCGATGTAGGAAGATGCCCTTGAACCTGGAGATTTGGGGCCCATTGGATGGCCACCACTCACTATTATTTTAAAGGGTCTGCGTTTGCTCACCCAACCTCACCAAACCTCTCAGCCCCAAGAGTGTCCACCCTTATGTCTCATCCAGCTGTGGGTCTAGATATGGTCAATCCAGGTTGCATCACAGCCCCTGAACGCATTGTGTAAGAATTTCGCTCTCTTTCACTGTCTTTGTTTCATGGGTTTTTCAAAGTAATTTATTTTTATAATGGGGTTTAGCTGCTTTTCACTGCTGTGTTTATGCCGCTTTACACCCACTTGACACACTAACAGATATCAATACATAGGTTTTAAGATTATTACTAGTCAGATATATTCTTGTGCGGTGAATAGGGCGTGTTGAGTCCAGTTCTCTGAGCAAGGAGTAGGTCTTGTCTATTACATATTGGGTTTATGGAACGGTATCTGAGCTAATTTGAAACCCTTGTTTTATGTATCACCCCACCTCACCTTTCCCGTTAAGCAGCCATAGTGTGTTTTCTGCATGTGTGACTCTGTTCTGTTTTGTAATTCAGTTCAAGTGTAACGGTTTTTACATTCCCTCTATAAGTGATACATTATGAGAAGTGTCCTTTTCTGTGTGACTTATTTCACTTAGAATCGTCGTAACTAAATCCACTCATCATGCTGCTACTAGCCTTATGACATTGATTTCATGGCTGAGTGATATTCCATTGTATATAAGGACCACAAATTCTTTATCCATTTTTCTCTTTCCTGGGATATTGAAGGTGGAATGAAGTGGAGGTCCTTGTCAACAGAGCAGCCCTAAACTTTGGGGTGCTTGTGTCTTGCTGATTTTTAATTTTCCCAATGTATACCCCCATGAGTGGAAGTGCCCTATGCTCTCTAAGCTGTGTTTTTTAGATGTTTCAGGACACACCGTACTCTTCTCCAGAGTGGCTGTTGACAATTTACATCCCGCCCATCAGTGTAGCAAGGCTCCCATTTCTCCATGGCCTGTCCTGCATTTCTGGTTTTGACACTTTTTTCAGCATGGCCCTTTTGACCGATGGGAAGCGAGACTTCTTTGTAGCACTGATTTGCCTTTCCAGGTTGCTTGGTTGGCCAAAAAGGGCGTATGCGTTTTTTCCTGAATATATTCAGGAAAAAACGCATACGCCCTTTTTGGCCAAGGGCATCATTGTCAACGTTTTGCCGCTTTTCATGTGCTTTAAAGGCGATTCGAATCTACCTCCTGAAATCTGTTTCCTGCAATTCTGCCTTGATTTCAAATCCTCTTCTTTGCCTTCCCTCAATATATTTGTGGACGAGAGTTATCATTTATAACTCTGCAGGTTTGTGAATTGCAGTGCCCTGAACCTCCATTTTACAACTCGCCTTTTTGGGAGATGGCCGCAAAAGCGCAGGGTGGCTTCAGGCCCTGTTCTGGTTCCGGGGGGCAGGATGAGCCTGTGGTTAATTCTTCTTCCTGATGGGAAAATAGAGTGACCTCTGCATGTCCCAACACCAAGAGCTAGTCTCTCATTGGTTCCATGTCTTCCCGTTCATCCTCAGGACAAATTGCAACCTGTATGGAACAGGAGGTTAAAGGTGCTGATGCTCCAAGTAGGGAGATTGCTAGTAAAGTGGCTGGAATGGCGAACCCGAGCACAAGGAGATGAGAAATGAGGTGCGTTTTAGAAACCTTTCCCCATCACACGGTGTACCATCTTCTGGGTTTCTCATGCATGTTTTCGATGTAGCAAGATGCCCTTGAACCTGGAGATTTGGGACCCATTCGATGGGTACCACGCAGTATTACTTTAAAGGGTCTGCGTTTGCTCACCCAACCTCACCAAACCTCTCAGCCCCAAGAGTGTCCACCCTTATGTCTCATCCAGCTGTGGGTCTAGATATGGTCAATCCAGGTTGCATCACAGCCCCTGAACGCATTGTGTAAGAATTTCGCTCTCTTTCACTGTCTTTGTTTCATGGGTTTTTCAAAGTAATTTATTTTTATAATGGGGTTTAGCTGCTTTTCATTGCTGTGTTTATGCCGCTTTACACCCACTTGACACACTAACAGAGAGATATCAATACATAGGTTTTAAGATTATTACTAGTCAGATATATTCTTGTGCAGTGAATAGGGCGTGTTGAGTCCAGTTCTCTGAGCAAGGAGTAGGTCTTGTCTATTACATATTGGGTTTATGGAACGGTATCTGAGCTAATTTGAAACCCTTGTTTTATGTGTCACCCCACCTCACCTTTCCCGTTTAGCAGCCATAGTGTGTTTTCTGCATGTGTGACTCTGTTCTGTTTTGTAATTCAGTTCAAGTGTAACGGTTTTTACATTCCCTCTATAAGTGATACCTTATGAGAAGTGTCCTTTTCTGTGTGACTTATTTCACTTAGAATCGTCGTACCTAAATCCACTCATCATGCTGCTACTAGCCTTATGACATTGATTTCATGGCTGAGTGATATTCCATTGTACATAAGGACCACAACTCCTTTATCCATTTTTCTCTTTCCTGGGATATTGAAGGTGGAATGAAGTGGAGGTCCTTGTCAACAGAGCAGCCCTAAACTTTGGGGTGCTTGTGTCTTGCTGATTTTTAATTTTCCCAATGTATACCCCCATAAGTGGAAGTGCCCTATGCTCTCTAAGCTGTATTTTTTTAGATGTTTCAGGACACACCATACTCCTCTCCAGAGTGGCTGTTGACAATTTACATCCCGCCCATCAGTGTAGCAAGGCTCCCATTTCTCCATGGCCTGTCCTGCATTTCTGGTTTTGACACTTTTTTCAGCATGGCCCTTTTGACCGATGGGAAGCGAGACTTCTTTGTAGCACTGATTTGCCTTTCCAGGTTGCTTGGTTGGCCAAAAAGGGCGTATGCATTTTTTCCTGAATATATTCAGGAAAAAACGCATACGCCCTTTTTGGCCAAGGGCATCATTGTCAACGTTTTGCCGCTTTTCATGTGCTTTAAAGGCGATTCGAATCTACCTCCTGAAATCTGTTTCCTGCAATTCTGCCTTGATTTCAAATCCTCTTCTTTGCCTTCCCTCAATATATTTGTGGACGAGAGTTATCATTTATAACTCTGCAGGTTTGTGAATTGCAGTGCCCTGAACCTCCATTTTACAACTCGCCTTTTTGGGAGATGGCCGCAAAAGCTCAGGGTGGCTTCAGGCCCTGTTCTGGTTCCGGGGGGCAGGATGAGCCTGTGGTTAATTCTTCTTCCTGATGGGAAAATAGAGTGACCTCTGCATGTCCCAACACCAAGAGCTAGTCTCTCATTGGTTCCATGTCTTCCCGTTCATCCTCAGGACAAATTGCAACCTGTACGGAACAGGAGGTTAAAGGTGCTGATGCTCCAAGTAGGGAGATTGCTAGTAAAGTGGCTGGAATGGCGAACCCGAGCACAAGGAGATGAGAAATGAGGTGCGTTTTAGAAACCTTTCCCCATCACACGGTGTACCATCTTCTGGGTTTCTCATGCATGTTTTCGATGTAGCAAGATGACCTTGAACCTGGAGATTTGGGACCCATGCGATGGGTACCACGCAGTATTACTTTAAAGGGTCTGCGTTTGCTCACCCAACCTCACCAAACCTCTCAGCCCCAAGAGTGTCCACCCTTATGTCTCATCCAGCTGTGGGTCTAGATATGGTCAATCCAGGTTGCATCACAGCCCCTGAACGCATTGTGTAAGAATTTCGCTCTCTTTCACTGTCTTTGTTTCATGGGTTTTTCAAAGTAATTTATTTTTATAATGGGGTTTAGCTGCTTTTCATTGCTGTGTTTATGCCGCTTTACACCCACTTGACACACTAACAGAGAGATATCAATACATAGGTTTTAAGATTATTAATAGTCAGATATATTCTTGTGCGGTGAATAGGGCGTGTTGAGTCCAGTTCTCTGAGCAAGGAGTAGGTCTTGTCTATTACATATTGGGTTTATGGAACGGTATCTGAGCTAATTTGAAACCCTTGTTTTATGTATCACCCCACCTCACCTTTCCCGTTAAGCAGCCATAGTGTGTTTTCTGCATGTGTGACTCCGTTCTGTTTTGTAATTCAGTTCAAGTGTAACGGTTTTTACATTCCCTCTATCAGTGATACCTTATGAGAAGTGTCCTGTTCTGTGTGACTTATTTCACTTAGAATCGTCGTACCTAAATCCACTCATCATGCTGCTACTAGCCTTATGACATTGATTTCATGGCTGAGTGATATTCCATTGTACATAAGGACCACAACTCCTTTATCCATTTTTCTCTATCCTGGGATATTGAAGGTGGAATGAAGTGGAGGTCCTTGTCAATAGGGCAGCCCTAAACTTTGCGGTGCTTGTGTCTTGCTGCTTTTTTATTTTCCCAATTTATACCCCCATGAGTGGAAGTGCCCTATGCTCACTAAGCTGTGTTGTTTAGATGTTTAAGGACACACCGTACACTTCTCCAGAGTGGCTGTTGGCAATTTACATCCCGCCCATCAGTGTAGCAAGGCTCCCATTTCTCCATGGCCTGTCCTGCATTTCTGGTTTTGAGACTTTTTTCAGCATGGCCCTTTTGACCGATGGGAAGCGAGTCTTCTTTGTAGCGCTGATTTGCCTTTCCAGGTTGCTTGGTTGGCCAAAAAGGGCGTATGCGTTTTTTCCTGAATATATTCAGGAAAAAACGCATACGCCCTTTTTGGCCAAGGGCATCATTGTCAACGTTTTGCCGCTTTTCATGTGCTTTAAAGGCGATTCGAATCTACCTCCTGAAATCTGTTTCCTGCAATTCTGCCTTGATTTCAAATCCTCTTCTTTGCCTTCCCTCAATATATTTGTGGACGAGAGTTATCATTTATAACTCTGCAGGTTTGTGAATTGCAGTGCCCTGAAGCTCCATTTTACAACTCGCTTTTTAGGGAGCTGGCCGCCAAAGCGCAGGATGGCTTCAGGCCCTGTTCTGGTTCCGGGGGGCAGGCTGAGCCTGTGGTTAATTCTTCTTCCTGATGGGAAAATAGAGTGACCTGTGCCTGTCCCTACACCAAGATCTAGTCTCTCATTGGTTCCACGTCTTCCCGTTCACCCTCAGGACAAATTGCAACCTGTACGGAACAGGAGGTTAAAGGTGCTGATGCTCCAAGTAGGGAGATTGCTAGTAAAGCGGCTGGAATAGCGAACCCGGGCACAAGGAGATGAGAAATGAGGTGCGTTTTAGAAACCTTTCCCCATCACACGGTGTACCATCTTCTGGGTTTCTCATGCATGTTTTCGAAGTAGGAACATGCCCTTGAACCTGGAGATTTGGGGCCCATTGGATGGCCACCACTCACTATTATTTTAAAGGGTCTGCGTTTGCTCACCCAACCTCACCAAACCTCTCAGCCCCAAGAGTGTCCACCCTTATGTCTCATCCAGCTGTGGGTCTAGATATGGTCAATCCAGGTTGCATCACAGCCCCTGAACGCATTGTGTAAGAATTTCGCTCTCTTTCACTGTCTTTGTTTCATGGGTTTTTCAAAGTAATTTATTTTTATAATGGGGTTTAGCTGCTTTTCACTGCCGTGTTTATGCCGCTTTACACCCACTTGACACACTAACAGAGAGATATCAATACATAGGTTTTAAGATTATTACTAGTCAGATATATTCTTGTGCGGTGAATAGGGCGTGTTGAGTCCAGTTCTCTGAGCAAGGAGTAGGTCTTGTCTATTACATATTGGGTTTATGGAATGGTATCTGAGCTAATTTGAAACCCTTGTTTTATGTATCACCCCACCTCACCTTTCCCGTTAAGCAGCCATAGTGTGTTTTCTGCATGTGTGACTCTGTTCTGTTTTGTAATTCAGTTCAAGTGTAACGGTTTTTACATTCCCTCTATAAGTGATACATTATGAGAAGTGTCCTTTTCTGTGTGACTTATTTCACTTAGAATCGCCGTACCTAAATCCACTCATCATGCTGCTACTAGCCTTATGACATTGATTTCATGGCTGAGTGATATTCCATTGTACATAAGGACCACAACTTCTTTATCCATTTTTCTCTTTCCTGGGATATTGAAGGTGGAATGAAGTGGAGGTCCTTGTCAACAGAGCAGCCCTAAACTTTGGGGTGCTTGTGTCTTGCTGATTTTTCATTTTCCCAATTTATACCCCCATGAGTGGAAGTGCCCTATGCTCTCTAAGCTGTGTTTTTTAGATGTTTCAGGACACACCGTACACTTCTCCAGAGTGGCTGTTGGCAATTTACATCCCGCCCATCAGTGTAGCACGGCTCCCATTTCTCCATGGCCTTTCCTGCATTTCTGGTTTTGAGACTTTTTTCAGCATGGCCATTTTGACCAATGGGTAGCGAGACTTATTTTTAGCGGTGATTTGCCTTTCCAGGTTGCTTGGTTGGCCAAAAAGGGCGTATGCGTTTTTTCCTGAATATATTCAGGAAAAAACGCATACGCCCTTTTTGGCCAATGGCATCATTGTCAACGTTTTGCCGCTTTTTATGTGCTTTAAAGGCGATTCGAATCTACCTCCTGAAATCTGTTTCCTGCAATTCTGCCTTGCTTTCAAATCCTCTTCGTTGCCTTCCCTCAATATATTTGTGGACGAGAGTTATCATTTAAAACTCTGCAGGTTTGTGAATTGCAGTGCCCTGAAGCTCCATTTTACAACTCGCTTTTTAGGGAGCTGGCCGCAAAAGCGCAGGATGGCTTCAGGCCCTGTTCTGGTTCCGGGGGGCAGGCTGAGCCTGTTGTTAATTCTTCTTCCTGATGGGAAAATAGGGTGACCTGTGCCTGTCCCCACACCAAGAGCTAGTCTCTCATTGGTTCCACGTCTTCCCGTTCATCCTCAGGACAAATTGCAACCTGTACGGAACAGGAGGTTAAAGGTGCTGATGCTCCAAGGAGGGAGATTGCTAGTAAAGCGGCTGGAATGGCGAACCCGGGCACAAGGAGATGAGAAATGAGGTGCGTTTTAGAAACCTTTCCCCATCACACGGTGTACCATCTTCTGTGTTTCTCATGCATGTTTTCGATGTAGCAAGATGACCTTGAACCTGGAGATTTGGGACCCATGCGATGGGTACCACGCAGTATTACTTTAAAGGGTCTGCGTTTGCTCACCCAACCTCACCAAACCTCTCAGCCCCAAGATTTTCCAACCTTTTGTCTCATCCAGCTGTGGGTCTAGATATGGTCAATCCAGGTTGCATCACAGCCCCTGAACGCATTGTGTAAGAATTTCGCTCTCTTTCACTGTCTTTGTTTCATGGGTTTTTCAAAGTAATTTATTTTTATAATGGGGTTTAGCTGCTTTTCACTGCTGTGTTTATGCCGCTTTACACCCACTTGACACACTAACAGAGAGATATCAATACATAGGTTTTAAGATTATTACTAGTCAGATATATTCTTGTGCGGTGAATAGGGCGTGTTGAGTCCAGTTCTCTGAGCAAGGAGTAGGTCTTGTCTATTACATATTGGGTTTATGGAACGGTATCTGAGCTAATTTGAAACCCTTGTTTTATGTATCACCCCACCTCACCTTTCCCGTTAAGCAGCCATAGTGTGTTTTCTGCATGTGTGACTCCGTTCTGTTTTGTAATTCAGTTCAAGTGTAACGGTTTTTACATTCCCTCTATCAGTGATACCTTATGAGAAGTGTCCTTTTCTGTGTGACTTATTTCACTTAGAATCGTCGTACCTAAATCCACTCATCATGCTGCTACTAGCCTTATGACATTGATTTCATGGCTAAGTGATATTCCATTGTACATAAGGACCACAACTCCTTTATCCATTTTTCTCTTTCCTGGGATATTGAAGGTGGAATGAAGTGGAGGTCCTTGTCAACAGAGCAGCCCTAAACTTTGGGGTGCTTGTGTCTTGCTGATTTTTTATTTTCCCAATTTATACCCCCATGAGTGGAAGTGCTCTATGCTCACTAAGCTGTGTTGTTTAGATGTTTAAGGACACACCGTACACTTCTCCAGAGTGGCTGTTGGCAATTTACATCCCGCCCATCAGTGTAGCAAGGCTCCCATTTCTCCATGGCCTGTCCTGCATTTCTGGTTTTGAGACTTTTTTCAGCATGGCCCTTTTGACCGATGGGAAGCGAGTCTTCTTTGTAGCGCTGATTTGCCTTTCCAGGTTGCTTGGTTGGCCAAAAAGGGCGTATGCGTTTTTTCCTGAATATATTCAGGAAAAAACGCATACGCCCTTTTTGGCCAAGGGCATCATTGTCAACGTTTTGCCGCTTTTCATGTGCTTTAAAGGCGATTCGAATCTACCTCCTGAAATCTGTTTCCTGCAATTCTGCCTTGATTTCAAATCCTCTTCTTTGCCTTCCCTCAATATATTTGTGGACGAGAGTTATCATTTATAACTCTGCAGGTTTGTGAATTGCAGTGCCCTGAAGCTCCATTTTACAACTCGCTTTTTAGGGAGCTGGCCGCCAAAGCGCAGGATGGCTTCAGGCCCTGTTCTGGTTCCGGGGGGCAGGCTGAGCCTGTGGTTAATTCTTCTTCCTGATGGGAAAATAGAGTGACCTGTGCCTGTCCCTACACCAAGATCTAGTCTCTCATTGGTTCCACGTCTTCCCGTTCACCCTCAGGACAAATTGCAACCTGTACGGAACAGGAGGTTAAAGGTGCTGATGCTCCAAGTAGGGAGATTGCTAGTAAAGCGGCTGGAATAGCGAACCAGGGCACAAGGAGATGAGAAATGAGGTGCGTTTTAGAAACCTTTCCCCATCACACGGTGTACCATCTTCTGGGTTTCTCATGCATGTTTTCGATGTAGGAAGATGCCCTTGAACCTGGAGATTTGGGGCCCATTGGATCGCCACCACTCACTATTATTTTAAAGGGTCTGCGTTTGCTCACCCAACCTCACCAAACCTCTCAGCCCCAAGAGTGTCCACCCTTATGTCTCATCCAGCTGTGGGTCTAGATATGGTCAATCCAGGTTGCATCACAGCCCCTGAACGCATTGTGTAAGAATTTCGCTCTCTTTCACTGTCTTTGTTTCATGGGTTTTTCAAAGTAATTTATTTTTATAATGGGGTTTAGCTGCTTTTCACTGCTGTGTTTATGCCGCTTTACACCCACTTGACACACTAACAGAGAGATATCAATACATAGGTTTTAAGATTATTACTAGTCAGATATATTCTTGTGCGGTGAATAGGGCGTGTTGAGTCCAGTTCTCTGAGCAAGGAGTAGGTCTTGTCTATTACATATTGGGTTTATGGAACGGTATCTGAGCTAATTTGAAACCCTTGTTTTATGTATCACCCCACATCACCTTTCCCGTTAAGCAGCCATAGTGTGTTTTCTGCATGTGTGACTCTGTTCTGTTTTGTAATTCAGTTCAAGTGTAACGGTTTTTACATTCCCTCTATAAGTGATACATTATGAGAAGTGTCCTTTTCTGTGTGACTTATTTCACTTAGAATCGTCGTACCTAAATCCACTCATCATGCTGCTACTAGCCTTATGACATTGATTTCATGGCTGAGTGATATTCAATTGTATATAAGGACCACAACTTCTTTATCCATTTTTCTCTTTCCTGGGATATTGAAGGTGGAATGAAGTGGAGGTCCTTGTCAAGAGAGCAGCCCTAATCTTTGCGGTGCTTGTGTCTTGCTGATTTTTAATTTTCCCAATGTATACCCCCATGAGTGGAAGTGCTCTATGCTCTCTAAGCTTTGCTTTTTAGACGTTTCAGGACTCACCGTACACTTCTCCAGAGTGGCTGTTGGCAATTTACATCCCGCCCATCAGTGTAGCACGGCTCCCATTTCTCCATGGCCTTTCCTGCATTTCTGGTTTTGAGACTTTTTTCAGCATGGCCTTTTTAACCGATGGGAAGCGAGACTTCTTTGTAGCGCTGATTTGCCTTTCCAGGTTGCTTGGTTGGCCAAAAAGGGCGTATGCGTTTTTTCCTGAATATATTCAGGAAAAAACGCATACGCCCTTTTTGGCCAAGGGCATCATTGTCAACGTTTTGCCGCTTTTCATGTGCTTTAAAGGCGATTCGAATCTACCTCCTGAAATCTGTTTCCTGCAATTCTGCCTTGATTTCAAATCCTCTTCTTTGCCTTCCCTCAATATATTTGTGGACGAGAGTTATCATTTATAACTCTGCAGGTTTGTGAATTGCAGTGCCCTGAAGCTCCATTTTACAACTCGCTTTTTAGGGAGCTGGCCGCAAAAGCGCAGGATGGCTTCAGGCCCTGTTTTGGTTCCGGGGGGCAGGCTGAGCCTGTGGTTAATTCTTCTTCCTGATGGGAAAATAGAGTGACCTGTGCCTGTCCCTACACCAGGAGCTAGTCTCTCATTGGTTCCAAGTCTTCCCGTTCATCCTCAGGACAAATTGCAACCTGTACGGAACAGGAGGTTAAAGGTGCTGATGCTCCAAGTAGGGAGATTGCTAGTAAAGTGGCTGGAATGGCGAACCCGAGCACAAGGAGATGAGAAATGAGGTGCGTTTTAGAAACCTTTCCCCATCACACGGTGTACCATCTTCTGGGTTTCTCATGCATGTTTTCGATGTAGCAAGATGCCCTTGAACCTGGAGATTTGGGACCCATGCGATGGGTACCACGCAGTATTACTTTAAAGGGTCTGCGTTTGCTCACCCAACCTCACCAAACCTCTCAGCCCCAAGAGTGTCCACCCTTATGTCTCATCCAGCTGTGGGTCTAGATATGGTCAATCCAGGTTGCATCACAGCCCCTGAACGCATTGTGTAAGAATTTCGCTCTCTTTCACTGTCTTTGTTTCATGGGTTTTTCAAAGTAATTTATTTTTATAATGGGGTTTAGCTGCTTTTCACTGCTGTGTTTATGCCGCTTTACACCCACTTGACACACTAACAGAGAGATATCAATACATAGGTTTTAAGATTATTACTAGTCAGATATATTCTTGTGCGGTGAATAGGGCGTGTTGAGTCCAGTTCTCTGAGCAAGGAGTAGGTCTTGTCTATTACATATTGGGTTTATGGAACGGTATCTGAGCTAATTTGAAACCCTTGTTTTATGTATCACCCCACCTCACCTTTCCCGTTAAGCAGCCATAGTGTGTTTTCTGCATGTGTGACTCCGTTCTGTTTTGTAATTCAGTTCAAGTGTAACGGTTTTTACATTCCCTCTATCAGTGATACCTTATGAGAAGTGTCCTTTTCTGTGTGACTTATTTCACTTAGAATCGTCGTACCTAAATCCACTCATCATGCTGCTACTAGCCTTATGACATTGATTTCATGGCTGAGTGATATTCCATTGTACATAAGGACCACAACTCCTTTATCCATTTTTCTCTTTCCTGGGATATTGAAGGTGGAATGAAGTGGAGGTCCTTGTCAACAGAGCAGCCCTAAACTTTGGGGTGCTTGTGTCTTGCTGATTTTTAATTTTCCCAATTTATACCCCCATGAGTGGAAGTGCCCTATGCTCTCTAAGCTGTGTTTTTTAGATATTTCAGGACACACCGTAGTCTTCTCCAGAGTGGCTGTTGGCAATTTACATCCCGCCCATCAGTGTAGCAAGGCTCCCATTTCTCCATGGCCTGTCCTGCATTTCTGCTTTTGAAACTTTTTTCAGCATGGCCCTTTTAACCGATGGGAAGTGAGTCTTCTTTGTAGCGCTGATTTGCCTTTCCAGGTTGCTTGGTTGGCCAAAAAGGGCGTATGCGTTTTTTCCTGAATATATTCAGGAAAAAACGCATACGCCCTTTTTGGCCAAGGGCATCATTGTCAACGTTTTGCCGCTTTTCATGTGCTTTAAAGGCGATTCGAATCTACCTCCTCAAATCTGTTTCCTGCAATTCTGCCTTGATTTCAAATCCTCTTCTTTGCCTTCCCTCAATATATTTGTGGACGAGAGTTATCATTTATAACTCTGCAGGTTTGTGAATTGCAGTGCCCTGAAGCTCCATTTTACAACTCGCTTTTTAGGGAGCTGGCCGCCAAAGCGCAGGATGGCTTCAGGCCCTGTTCTGGTTCCGGGCGGCAGGCTGAGCCTGTTGTTAATTCTTCTTCCTGATGGGAAAATAGAGTGACCTGTGCCTGTCCCTACACCAAGAGGTAGTCTCTCATTGGTTCCAAGTCTTCCCGTTCATCCTCAGGACAAATTGCAACCTGTACGGAACAGGAGGTTAAAGGTGCTGATGCTCCAAGTAGGGAGATTGCTAGTAAAGTGGCTGGAATGGCGAACCCGAGCACAAGGAGATGAGAAATGAGGTGCGTTTTAGAAACCTTTCCCCATCACACGGTGTACCATCTTCTGTGTTTCTCATGCATGTTTTCGATGTAGCAAGATGCCCTTGAACCTGGAGATTTGGGACCCATGCGATGGGTACCACGCAGTATTACTTTAAAGGGTCTGCGTTTGCTCACCCAACCTCACCAAACCTCTCAGCCCCAAGAGTGTCCACCCTTATGTCTCATCCAGCTGTGGGTCTAGATATGGTCAATCCAGGTTGCATCACAGCCCCTGAACGCATTGTGTAAGAATTTCGCTCTCTTTCACTGTCTTTGTTTCATGGGTTTTTCAAAGTAATTTATTTTTATAATGGGGTTTAGCTGCTTTTCACTGCTGTGTTTATGCCGCTTTACACCCACTTGACACACTAACAGAGAGATATCAATACATAGGTTTTAAGATTATTACTAGTCAGATATATTCTTGTGCGGTGAATAGGGCGTGTTGAGTCCAGTTCTCTGAGCAAGGAGTAGGTCTTGTCTATTAAATATTGGGTTTATGGAACGGTATCTGAGCTAATTTGAAACCCTTGTTTTATGTATCACCCCACCTCACCTTTCCCGTTAAGCAGCCATAGTGTGTTTTCTGCATGTGTGACTCTGTTCTGTTTTGTAATTCAGTTCAAGTGTAACGTTTTTTACATTCCCTCTATAAGTGATACATTATGAGAAGTGTCCTTTTCTGTGTGACTTATTTCACTTAGAATCGTCGTACCTAAATCCACTCATCATGCTGCTACTAGCCTTATGACATTGATTTCATGGCTGAGTGATATTCCATTGTATATAAGGACCACAACTTCTTTATCCATTTTTCTCTTTCCTGGGATATTGAAGGTGGAATGAAGTGGAGGTCCTTGTCAAGAGAGCAGCCCTAAACTTTGCGGTGCTTGTGTCTTGCTGATTTTTAATTTTCCCAATGTATACCCCCATGAGTGGAAGTGCCCTATGCTCTCTAAGCTTTGCTTTTTAGACGTTTCAGGACTCTCCGTACACTTCTCCAGAGTGGCTGTTGGCAATTTACATCCCGCCCATCAGTGTAGCACGGCTCCCATTTCTCCATGGCCTTTCCTGCATTTCTGGTTTTGAGACTTTTTTCAGCATGGACATTTTGACCAATGGGTAGCGAGACTTCTTTTTAGCGGTGATTTGCCTTTCCAGGTTGCTTGGTTGGCCAAAAAGGGCGTATGCGTTTTTTCCTGAATATATTCAGGAAAAAACGCATACGCCCTTTTTGGCCAATGGCATCATTGTCAACGTTTTGCCGCTTTTCATGTGCTTTAAAGGCGATTCGAATCTACCTCCTGAAATCTGTTTCCTGCAATTCTGCCTTGATTTCAAATCCTCTTCTTTGCCTTCCCTCAATATATTTGTGGACGAGAGTTATCATTTAAAACTCTGCAGGTTTGTGAATTGCAGTGCCCTGAAGCTCCATTTTACAACTCGCTTTTTAGGGAGCTGGCCGCAAAAGCGCAGGATGGCTTCAGGCCCTGTTCTGGTTCCGGGGGGCAGGCTGAGCCTGTTGTTAATTCTTCTTCCTGATGGGAAAATAGGGTGACCTGTGCCTGTCCCCACACCAAGAGCTAGTCTCTCATTGGTTCCACGTCTTCCCGTTCATCCTCAGGACAAATTGCAACCTGTACGGAACAGGAGGTTAAAGGTGCTGATGCTCCAAGGAGGGAGATTGCTAGTAAAGCGGCTGGAATGGCGAACACGGGCACAAGGAGATGAGAAATGAGGTGCGTTTTAGAAACCTTTCCCCATCACACGGTGTACCATCTTCTGTGTTTCTCATGCATGTTTTCGATGTAGCAAGATGACCTTGAACCTGGAGATTTGGGACCCATGCGATGGGTACCACGCAGTATTACTTTAAAGGGTCTGCGTTTGCTCACCCAACCTCACCAAACCTCTCAGCCCCAAGAGTGTCCAACCTTTTGTCTCATCCAGCTGTGGGTCTAGATATGGTCAATCCAGGTTGCATCACAGCCCCTGAACGCATTGTGTAAGAATTTCGCTCTCTTTCACTGTCTTTGTTTCATGGGTTTTTCAAAGTAATTTATTTTTATAATGGGGTTTAGCTGCTTTTCACTGCTGTGTTTATGCCGCTTTACACCCACTTGACACACTAACAGAGAGATATCAATACATAGGTTTTAAGATTATTACTAGTCAGATATATTCTTGTGCGGTGAATAGGGCGTGTTGAGTCCAGTTCTCTGAGCAAGGAGTAGGTCTTGTCTATTACATATTGGGTTTATGGAACGGTATCTGAGCTAATTTGAAACCCTTGTTTTATGTATCACCCCACCTCACCTTTCCCGTTAAGCAGCCATAGTGTGTTTTCTGCATGTGTGACTCCGTTCTGTTTTGTAATTCAGTTCAAGTGTAACGGTTTTTACATTCCCTCTATCAGTGATACCTTATGAGAAGTGTCCTTTTCTGTGTGACTTATTTCACTTAGAATCGTCGTACCTAAATCCACTCATCATGCTGCTACTAGCCTTATGACATTGATTTCATGGCTGAGTGATATTCCATTGTACATAAGGACCACAACTCCTTTATCCATTTTTCTCTTTCCTGGGATATTGAAGGTGGAATGAAGTGGAGGTCCTTGTCAAGAGAGCAGGCCTAAACTTTGGGGTGCTTGTGTCTTGCTGATTTTTAATTTTCCCAATGTATACCCCCATGAGTGGAAGTGCCCTGTGCTCTCTAAGCTTTCCTTTTTAGACGTTTCAGGAATCACCGTACACTTCTCCAGAGTGGCTGTTGGCAATTTACATCCCGCCCATCAGTGTAGCACGGCTCCCATTTCTCCATGGCCTTTCCTGCATTTCTGGTTTTGAGACTTTTTTCAGCATGGCCATTTTGACCAATGGGTAGCGAGACTTCATTTTAGCGCTGATTTGCTTTTCCAGGTTGCTTGGTTGGCCAAAAAGGGCGTATGCGTTTTTTCCTGAATATATTCAGGAAAAAACGCATGCGCCCTTTTTGGCCAATGGCATCATTGTCAACGTTTTGCCGCATTTCATGTGCTTTAAAGGCGATTCGAATCTACCTCCTGAAATCTGTTTCCTGCAATTCTGCCTTGATTTCAAATCCTCTTCTTTGCCTTCCCTCAATATATTTGTGGACGAGAGTTATCATTTATAACTCTGCAGGTTTGTGAATTGCAGTGCCCTGAAGCTCCATTTTACAACTCGCTTTTTAGGGAGCTTGCCGCCAAAGCGCAGGATGGCTTCAGGCCCTGTTCTGGTTCCGGGGGGGAGGATGAGCCTGTTGTTAATTCTTCTTCCTGATGGGAAAATAGAGTGACCTGTGCCTGTCCCTACACCAAGAGCTAGTCTCTCATTGGTTCCACGTCTTCCCGTTCATCCTCAGGACAAATTGCAACCTGTACGGAACAGGAGGTTAAACGTGCTGATGCTCCAAAGAGGGAGATTGCTAGTAAAGCGGCTGGAATGGCGAACCCGGGCACAAGGAGATGAGAAATGAGGTGCGTTTTAGAAACCTTTCCCCATCACACGGTGTACCATCTTCTGTGTTTCTCATGCATGTTTTCGATGTAGGAAGATGACATTGAACCTGGAGATTTGGGACCCATGCGATGGGTACCACGCAGTATTACTTTAAAGGGTCTGCGTTTGCTCACCCAACCTCACCAAACCTCTCAGCCCCAAGAGTGTCCACCCTTATGTCTCATCCAGCTGTGGGTCTAGATATGGTCAATCCAGGTTGCATCACAGCCCCTGAACGCATTGTGTAAGAGTTTCTCTCTCTTTCACTGTCTTTGTTTCATGGGTTTTTCAAAGTAACTTATTTTTATAATGGGGTTTAGCTGCTTTTCACTGCTGTGTTTATGCCGCTTAACACCCACTTGACACACTAACAGAGAGATATCAATACATAGGTTTTAAGATTATTACTAGTCAGATATATTCTTGTGCGGTGAATAGGGCGTGTTGAGTCCAGTTCTCTGAGCAAGGAGTAGGTCTTGTCTATTACATATTGGGTTTATGGAACGGTATCTGAGCTAATTTGAAACCCTTGTTTTATGTATCACCCCACCTCACCTTTCCCGTTAAGCAGCCATAGTGTGTTTTCTGCATGTGTGACTCTGTTCTGTTTTGTAATTCAGTTCAAGTGTAACGGTTTTTACATTCCCTCTATCAGTGATACCTTATGAGAAGTGTCCTTTTCTGTGTGACTTATTTCACTTAGAATCGTCGTACCTAAATCCACTCATCATGCTGCTACTAGCCTTATGACATTGATTTCATGGCTGAGTGATATTCCATTGTACATAAGGACCACAACTTCTTTATCCATTTTTCTCTTTCCTGGGATATTGAAGGTGGAATGAAGTGGAGGTCCTTGTCAACAGAGCAGCCCTAAACTTTGGGGTGCTTGTGTCTTGCAGATTTTTCATTTTCCCAATTTATACCCCCATGAGTGGAAGTGCCCTATGCTCTCTAAGCTGTGTTTTTTAGATGTTTCAGGACACACCGTACACTTCTCCAGAGTGGCTGTTGGCAATTTACATCCCGCCCATCAGTGTAGCAAGGCTCCCATTTCTCCATGGCCTGTCCTGCATTTCTGGTTTTGAGACTTTTTTCAGCATGGCCCTTTTGACCGATGGGTAGCGAGTCTTCTTTGTAGCGCTGATTTGCCTTTCCAGGTTGCTTGGTTGGCCAAAAAGGGCGTATGCGTTTTTTCCTGAATATATTCAGGAAAAAACGCATACGCCCTTTTTGGCCAAGGGCATCATTGTCAACGTTTTGCCGCTTTTCATGTGCTTTAAAGGCGATTCGAATCTACCTCCTGAAATCTGTTTCCTGCAATTCTGCCTTGATTTCAAATCCTCTTCTTTGCCTTCCCTCAATATATTTGTGGACGAGAGTTATCATTTATAACTCTGCAGGTCTGTGAATTGCAGTGCCCTGAAGCTCCATTTTACAACTCGCTTTTTTGGGAGCTGGCCGCAAAAGCACTGGATGGCTTCAGGCCCTGTTCTGGTTCCGGGGGGGAGGATGAGCCTGTGGTTAATTCTTCTTCCTGATGGGAAAATAGAGTGACCTGTGCCTGTCCCAACAACAAGAGCTAGTCTCTCACTGGTTCCCCGTCTTCCCGTTCATCCTCAGGACAAATTGCAACCTGTACGGAACAGGAGGTTAAAGGTGCTGATGCTCCAAGTAGGGAGATTGCTAGGAAAGCGGCTGGAATGGCGACCCCGGGCACAAGGAGAAGAGAAATGAAGTGCGTTTTAGAAAACTTTCCCCATCACATGGCGTACCATCTTTTTGTTTTCTCATGCATCTTTTCGATGCAGGAAGATGCCCTTGAACCTGGAGATTTGGGACCCATGCGATGGGTACCACGCAGTATTACTTTAAAGGGTCTGCATTTGCTCACCCACCCTCACCAAACCTCTCAGCCCCAACAGTGTCCACCCTTATGTCTCATCCAGCTGTGGGTCTAGATATGGTCAATCCATGTTGCATCACAGCCCCTGAACGCATTGTGTAAGAATTTCTCTCTCTTTCACTGTCTTTGTTTCTTGGGTTTTTCGAAGTAATTTATTTTTATAATGGGGTTTAGCTGCTTTTCACTGCTGTGTTTATGCCGCTTTACACCCACTTAACACACTAACAGAGAGATATCAATACATAGGTTTTAAGATTATTACTAGTCAGATATATTCTTGTGCGGTGAATAGGGCGTGTTGAGTCCAGTTCTCTGAGCAAGGAGTAGGTCTTGTCTATTAAATATTGGGTTTATGGAACGGTATCTGAGCTAATTTGAAACCCTTGTTTTATGTATCACCCCACCTCACCTTTCCCGTTAAGCAGCCATAGTGTGTTTTCTGCATGTGTGACTCTGTTCTGTTTTGTAATTCAGTTCAAGTGTAACGGTTTTTACATTCCCTCTATAAGTGATACCTTATGAGAAGTGTCCTTTTCTGTGTGACTTATTTCACTTAGAATCATCGTACCTAAATCCACTCATCATGCTGCTACTAGCCTTATGACATTGATTTCATGGCTGAGTGATATTCCATTGTATATAAGGACCACAACTTCTTTATCCATTTTTCTCTTTCCTGGGATATTGAAGGTGGAATGAAGTGGAGGTCCTTGTCAAGAGAGCAGGCCTAAACTTTGGGGTGCTTGTGTCTTGCTGATTTTTAATTTTCCCAATGTATACCCCCATGAGTGGAAGTGCCCTATGCTCTCTAAGCTTTGCTTTTTAGACGTTTCAGGAATCACCGTACACTTCTCCAGAGTGGCTGTTGGCAATTTACATCCCGCCCATCAGTGTAGCACGGCTCCCATTTCTCCATGGCCTTTCCTGCATTTCTGGTTTTGAGACTTTTTTCAGCATGGCCATTTTGACCAATGGGTAGCGAGACTTCTTTTTAGCGCTGATTTGCTTTTCCAGGTTGCTTGGTTGGCCAAAAAGGGCGTATGCGTTTTTTCCTGAATATATTCAGGAAAAAACGCATGCGCCCTTTTTGGCAAATGGCATCATTGTCAACGTTTTGCCGCATTTCATGTGCTTTAAAGGCGATTCGAATCTACCTCCTGAAATCTGTTTCCTGCAATTCTGCCTTGATTTCAAATCCTCTTCTTTGCCTTCCCTCAATATATTTGTGGACGAGAGTTATCATTTATAACTCTGCAGGTTTGTGAATTGCAGTGCCCTGAAGCTCCATTTTACAACTCGCTTTTTAGGGAGCTTGCCGCCAAAGCGCAGGATGGCTTCAGGCCCTCTTCTGGTTCCGGGGGGGAGGATGAGCCTGTTGTTAATTCTTCTTCCTGATGGGAAAATAGAGTGACCTGTGCCTGTCCCTACACCAAGAGCTAGTCTCTCATTGCTTCCACGTCTTCCCGTTCATCCTCAGGACAAATTGCAACCTGTACGGAACAGGAGGTTAAACGTGCTGATGCTCCAAGGAGGGAGATTGCTAGTAAAGCGGCTGGAATGGCGAACCCGGGCACAAGGAGATGAGAAATGAGGTGCGTTTTAGAAACCTTTCCCCATCACACGGTGTACCATCTTCTGTGTTTCTCATGCATGTTTTCGATGTAGGAAGATGACATTGAACCTGGAGATTTGGGACCCATGCGATGGGTACCACGCAGTATTACTTTAAAGGGTCTGCGTTTGCTCACCCAACCTCACCAAACCTCTCAGCCCCAAGAGTGTCCACCCTTATGTCTCATCCAGCTGTGGGTCTAGATATGGTCAATCCAGGTTGCATCACAGCCCCTGAACGCATTGTGTAAGAATTTCTCTCTCTTTCACTGTCTTTGTTTCATGGGTTTTTCAAAGTAATTTATTTTTATAATGGGGTTTAGCTGCTTTTCACTGCTGTGTTTATGCCGCTTAACACCCACTTGACACACTAACAGAGAGATATCAATACATAGGTTTTAAGATTATTACTAGTCAGATATATTCTTGTGCGGTGAATAGGGCGTGTTGAGTCCAGTTCTCTGAGCAAGGAGTAGGTCTTGTCTATTACATATTGGGTTTATGGAACGGTATCTGAGCTAATTTGAAACCCTTGTTTTATGTATCACCCCACCTCACCTTTCCCGTTAAGCAGCCATAGTGTGTTTTCTGCATGTGTGACTCTGTTCTGTTTTGTAATTCAGTTCAAGTGTAACGGTTTTTACATTCCCTCTATCAGTGATACCTTATGAGAAGTGTCCTTTTCTGTGTGACTTATTTCACTTAGAATCGTCGTACCTAAATCCACTCATCATGCTGCTACTAGCCTTATGACATTGATTTCATGGCTGAGTGATATTCCATTGTACATAAGGACCACAACTTCTTTATCCATTTTTCTCTTTCCTGGGATATTGAAGGTGGAATGAAGTGGAGGTCCTTGTCAACAGAGCAGCCCTAAACTTTGGGGTGCTTGTGTCTTGCAGATTTTTCATTTTCCCAATTTATACCCCCATGAGTGGAAGTGCCCTATGCTCTCTAAGCTGTGTTTTTTAGATGTTTCAGGACACACCGTAGTCTTCTCCAGAGTGGCTGTTGGCAATTTACATCCCGCCCATCAGTGTAGCAAGGCTCCCATTTCTCCATGGCCTGTCCTGCATTTCTGGTTTTGAGACTTTTTTCAGCATGGCCCTTTTGACCGATGGGTAGCGAGTCTTCTTTGTAGCGCTGATTTGCCTTTCCAGGTTGCTTGGTTGGCCAAAAAGGGCGTATGCGTTTTTTCCTGAATATATTCAGGAAAAAACGCATACGCCCTTTTTGGCCAAGGGCATCATTGTCAACGTTTTGCCGCTTTTCATGTGCTTTAAAGGCGATTCGAATCTACCTCCTGAAATCTGTTTCCTGCAATTCTGCCTTGATTTCAAATCCTCTTCTTTGCCTTCCCTCAATATATTTGTGGACGAGAGTTATCATTTATAACTCTGCAGGTTTGTGAATTGCAGTGCCCTGAACCTCCATTTTACAACTTGCCTTTTTGGGAGATGGCCGCAAAAGCGCAGGGTGGCTTCAGGCCCTGTTCTGGTTCCGGGGGGCAGGCTGAGCCTGTTGTTAATTCTTCTTCCTGATGGGAAAATAGAGTGACCTCTGCATGTCCCAACACCAAGAGCTAGTCTCTCATTGGTTCCATGTCTTCCCGTTCATCCTCAGGACAAATTGCAACCAGTACGGAACAGGAGGTTAAAGGTGCTGATGCTCCAAGTAGGGAGATTGCTAGTAAAGTGGCTGGAATGGCTAACCCGAGCACAAGGAGATGAGAAATGAGGTGCGTTTTAGAAACCTTTCCCCATCACATGGTGTACCATCTTCAGGGTTTCTCATGCATGTTTTCGATGTAGGAAGATGCCCTTGAACCTGGAGATTTGGGACCCATGCGATGGGTACCACGCAGTATTACTTTAAAGGGTCTGCGTTTGCTCACCCAACCTCACCAAACCTCTCAGCCCCAAGAGTGTCCACCCTTATGTCTCATCCAGCTGTGGGTCTAGATATGGTCAATCCAGGTTGCATCACAGCCCCTGAACGCATTGTATAAGAATTTCTCTCTCTTTCATTGTCTTTGTTTCATGGGTTTGTAAAAGTAATTTATTTTTATAAAGGGGCTTAGCTGCTTTTCACTGCTGTGTTTATGCCGCTTTACACCCACTTGACACACTAACAGAGAGATATCAATACATAGGTTTTAAGATTATTACTAGTCAGATATATTCTTGTGCGGTGAATAGGGCGTGTTGAGTCCAGTTCTCTGAGCAAGGAGTAGGTCTTGTCTATTACATATTGGGTTTATGGAATGGTATCTGAGCTAATTTGAAACCCTTGTTTTATGTATCACCCCACCTCACCTTTCCCGTTAAGCAGCCATAGTGTGTTTTCTGCATGTGTGACTCTGTTCTGTTTTGTAATTCAGTTCAAGTGTAACGGTTTTTACATTCCCTCTATAAGTGATACCTTATGAGAAGTGTCCTTTTCTGTGTGACTTATTTCACTTAGAATCGTCGTACCTAAATCCACTCATCATGCTGCTACTAGCCTTATGACATTGATTTCATGGCTGAGTGATATTCCATTGTATATAAGGACCACAACTTCTTTATCCATTTTTCTCTTTCCTGGGATATTGAAGGTGGAATGAAGTGGAGGTCCTTGTCAAGAGAGCAGCCCTAAACTTTGGGGTGCTTGTGTCTTGCTGATTTTTAATTTTCCCAATTTATACCCCCATGAGTGGAAATGCCCTATGCTCTCTAAGCTTTGCTTTTTAGACGTTTCAGGACTCTCCGTACACTTCTCCAGAGTGGCTGTTGGCAATTTACATCCCGCCCATCAGTGTAGCACGGCTCCCATTTCTCCATGGCCTTTCCTGCATTTCTGGTTTTGAGAGTTTTTTCAGCATGGCCATTTTGACCAATGGGTAGCGAGACTTCTTTTTAGCGGTGATTTGCCTTTCCAGGTTGCTTGGTTGGCCAAAAAGGGCGTATGCGTTTTTTCCTGAATATATTCAGGAAAAAACGCATACGCCCTTTTTGGCCAATGGCATCATTGTCAACGTTTTGCCGCTTTTTATGTGCTTTAAAGGCGATTCGAATCTACCTCCTGAAATCTGTTTCCTGCAATTCTGCCTTGATTTCAAATCCTCTTCTTTGCCTTCCCTCAATATATTTGTGGACGAGAGTTATCATTTAAAACTCTGCAGGTTTGTGAATTGCAGTGCCCTGAAGCTCCATTTTACAACTCGCTTTTTAGGGAGCTGGCCGCAAAAGCGTAGGAGGGCTTCAGGCCCTGTTCTGGTTCCGGGGGGCAGGCTGAGCCTGTTGTTAATTCTTCTTCCTGATGGGAAAATAGGGTGACCTGTGCCTGTCCCCACACCAAGAGCTAGTCTCTCATTGGTTCCACGTCATCCCGTTCATCCTCAGGACAAATTGCAACCTGTACGGAACAGGAGGTTAAAGGTGCTGATGCTCCAAGGAGGGAGATTGCTAGTAAAGCGGCTGGAATGGCGAACCCGGGCACAAGGAGATGAGAAATGAGGTGCGTTTTAGAAACCTTTCCCCATCACACGGTGTACCATCTTCTGTGTTTCTCATGCATGTTTTCGATGTAGGAAGATGCCCTTGAACATGGAGATTTGGGACCCATGTGATGGGTACCACGCAGTATTACTTTAAAGGGTCTGCGTTTGCTCACCCAACCTCACCAAACCTCTCAGCCCCAAGAGTGTCCACCCTTATGTCTCATCCAGCTGTGGGTCTAGATATGGTCAATCCAGGTTGCATCACAGCCCCTGAACGCATTGTGTAAGAATTTCGCTCTCTTTCACTGTCTTTGTTTCATGGGTTTTTCAAAGTAATTTATTTTTATAATGGGGTTTAGCTGCTTTTCACTGCTGTGTTTATGCCGCTTTACACCCACTTGACACACTAAGAGAGAGATATCAATACATAGGTTTTAAGATTATTACTAGTCAGATATATTCTTGTGCGGTGAATAGGGCGTGTTGAGTCCAGTTCTCTGAGCAAGGAGTAGGTCTTGTCTATTACATATTGGGTTTATGGAACGGTATCTGAGCTAATTTGAAACCCTTGTTTTATGTATCACCCCACCTCACTTTTCCCGTTAAGCAGCCATAGTGTGTTTTCTGCATGTGTGACTCTGTTCTGTTTTGTAATTCAGTTCAAGTGTAACGGTTTTTACATTCCCTCTATAAGTGATACCTTATGAGAAGTGTCCTTTTCTGTGTGACTTATTTCACTTAGAATCGCCGTACCTAAATCCACTCATCATGCTGCTACTAGCCTTATGACATTGATTTCATGGCTGAGTGATATTCCATTGTACATAAGGACCACAACTTCTTTATCCATTTTTCTCTTTCCTGGGATATTGAAGGTGGAATGAAGTGGAGGTCCTTGTCAACAGAGCAGCCCTAAACTTTGGGGTGCTTGTGTCTTGCTGATTTTTCATTTTCCCAATTTATACCCCCATGAGTGGAAGTGCCCTATGCTCTCTAAGCTGTGTTTTTTAGATGTTTCAGGACACACCGTACACTTCTCCAGAGTGGCTGTTGGCAATTTACATCCCGCCCATCAGTGTAGCAAGGCTCCCATTTCTCCATGGCCTGTCCTGCATTTCTGGTTTTGAGACTTTTTTCAGCATGGCCCTTTTGACCGATGGGTAGCGAGTCTTCTTTGTAGCGCTGATTTGCCTTTCCAGGTTGCTTTGTTGACCAAAAAGGGCGTATGCGTTTTTTCCTGAATATATTCAGGAAAAAACGCATACGCCCTTTTTGGCCAAGGGCATCATTGTCAACGTTTTGCCGCTTTTCATGTGCTTTAAAGGCGATTCGAATCTACCTCCTGAAATCTGTTTCCTGCAATTCTGCCTTGATTTCAAATCCTCTTCTTTGCCTTCCCTCAATATATTTGTGGACGAGAGTTATCATTTATAACTCTGCAGGTTTGTGAATTGCAGTGCCCTGAAGCTCCATTTTACAACTCGCTTTTTTGGGAGCTGGCCGCAAAAGCGCAGGATGGCTTCAGGCCCTGTTCCGGTTCCGGGGGGGAGGATGAGCCTGTGGTTCATTCTTCTTCCTGATGGGAAAATAGAGTGACCTGTGCCTGTCCCAACACCAAGAGCTAGTCTCTCACTGGTTCCCCGTCTACCCGTTCATCCTCAGGACAAATTGCAACCTGTACAGAACAGGAGGTTAAAGGTGCTGATGCTCCAAGTAGGGAGATTGTTAGTAAAGCGGCTGGAATGGCGAACCCGGGCACAAGGAGAAGAGAAATGAGGTGCGTATTAGAAACCTTTCCCCATCACATGGTGTACCATCTTTTTGTTTTCTCATGCATGTTTTCGATGTAGGAAGATGCCCTTGAACATGGAGATTTGGGACCCATGCGATGGGTACCACGCAGTATTACTTTAAAGGGTCTGCGTTTGCTCACCCAACCTCACCAAACCTCTCAGCCCCAAGAGTGTCCACCCTTATGTCTCATCCAGCTGTGGGTCTAGATATGGTCAATCCAGGTTGCATCACAGCCCCTGAACGCATTGTGTAAGAATTTCGCTCTCTTTCACTGTCTTTGTTTCATGGGTTTTTCAAAGTAATTTATTTTTATAATGGGGTTTAGCTGCTTTTCACTGCTGTGTTTATGCCGCTTTACACCCACTTGACACACTAAGAGAGAGATATCAATACATAGGTTTTAAGATTATTACTAGTCAGATATATTCTTGTGCGGTGAATAGGGCGTGTTGAGTCCAGTTCTCTGAGCAAGGAGTAGGTCTTGTCTATTACATATTGGGTTTATGGAACGGTATCTGAGCTAATTTGAAACCCTTGTTTTATGTATCACCCCACCTCACTTTTCCCGTTAAGCAGCCATAGTGTGTTTTCTGCATGTGTGACTCTGTTCTGTTTTGTAATTCAGTTCAAGTGTAACGGTTTTTACATTCCCTCTATCAGTGATACCTTATGAGAAGTGTCCTTTTCTGTGTGACTTATTTCACTTAGAATCGCCGTACCTAAATCCACTCATCATGCTGCTACTAGCCTTATGACATTGATTTCATGGCTGAGTGATATTCCATTGTACATAAGGACCACAACTTCTTTATCCATTTTTCTCTTTCCTGGGATATTGAAGGTGGAATGAAGTGGAGGTCCTTGTCAACAGAGCAGCCCTAAACTTTGGGGTGCTTGTGTCTTGCTGATTTTTCATTTTCCCAATTTATACCCCCATGAGTGGAAGTGCCCTATGCTCTCTAAGCTGTGTTTTTTAGATGTTTCAGGACACACCGTACACTTCTCCAGAGTGGCTGTTGGCAATTTACATCCCGCCCATCAGTGTAGCAAGGCTCCCATTTCTCCATGGCCTGTCCTGCATTTCTGGTTTTGAGACTTTTTTCAGCATGGCCCTTTTGACCGATGGGTAGCGAGTCTTCTTTGTAGCGCTGATTTGCCTTTCCAGGTTGCTTGGTTGGCCAAAAAGGGCGTATGCGTTTTTTCCTGAATATATTCAGGAAAAAACGCATACGCCCTTTTTGGCCAAGGGCATCATTGTCAACGTTTTGCCGCTTTTCATGTGCTTTAAAGGCGATTCGAATCTACCTCCTGAAATCTGTTTCCTGCAATTCTGCCTTGATTTCAAATCCTCTTCTTTGCCTTCCCTCAATATATTTGTGGACGAGAGTTATCATTTATAACTCTGCAGATTTGTGAATTGCAGTGCCCTGAAGCTCCATTTTACATCTCGCTTTTTTGGGAGCTGGCCGCAAAAGCGCAGGATGGCTTCAGGCCCTGTTCCGGTTCCGGGGGGGAGGATGAGCCTGTGGTTCATTCTTCTTCCTGATGGGAAAATAGAGTGACCTGTGCCTGTCCCAACACCAAGAGCTAGTCTCTCACTGGTTCCCCGTCTACTCGTTCATCCTCAGGACAAATTGCAACCTGTACGGAACAGGAGGTTAAAGGTGCTGATGCTCCAAGTAGGGAGATTGTTAGTAAAGCGGCTGGAATGGCGAACCCGGGCACAAGGAGAAGAGAAATGAGGTGCGTATTAGAAACCTTTCCCCATCACATGGTGTACCATCTTTTTGTTTTCTCATGCATGTTTTCGATGTAGGAAGATGCCCTTGAACATGGAGATTTGGGACCCATGCGATGGGTACCACGCAGTATTACTTTAAAGGGTCTGCGTTTGCTCACCCAACCTCACCAAACCTCTCAGCCCCAAGAGTGTCCACCCTTATGTCTCATCCAGCTGTGGGTCTAGATACGGTCAATCCAGGTTGCATCACAGCCCCTGAACGCATTGTGTAAGAATTTCGCTCTCTTTCACTGTCTTTGTTTCATGGGTTTTTCAAAGTAATTTATTTTTATAATGGGGTTTAGCTGCTTTTCACTGCTGTGTTTATGCCGCTTTACACCCACTTGACACACTAAGAGAGAGATATCAATACATAGGTTTTAAGATTATTACTAGTCAGATATATTCTTGTGCGGTGAATAGGGCGTGTTGAGTCCAGTTCTCTGAGCAAGGAGTAGGTCTTGTCTATTACATATTGGGTTTATGGAACGGTATCTGAGCTAATTTGAAACCCTTGTTTTATGTATCACCCCACCTCACTTTTCCCGTTAAGCAGCCATAGTGTGTTTTCTGCATGTGTGACTCTGTTCTGTTTTGTAATTCAGTTCAAGTGTAATGGTTTTTACATTCCCTCTATAAGTGATACCTTATGAGAAGTGTCCTTTTCTGTGTGACTTATTTCACTTAGAATCGCCGTACCTAAATCCACTCATCATGCTGCTACTAGCCTTATGACATTGATTTCATGGCTGAGTGATATTCCATTGTACATAAGGACCACAACTTCTTTATCCATTTTTCTCTTTCCTGGGATATTGAAGGTGGAATGAAGTGGAGGTCCTTGTCAACAGAGCAGCCCTAAACTTTGGGGTGCTTGTGTCTTGCTGATTTTTCATTTTCCCAATTTATACCCCCATGAGTGGAAGTGCCCTATGCTCTCTAAGCTGTGTTTTTTAG
Source organism: Balaenoptera ricei (assembly GCF_028023285.1). Taxonomy (NCBI): domain Eukaryota; kingdom Metazoa; phylum Chordata; class Mammalia; order Artiodactyla; family Balaenopteridae; genus Balaenoptera; species Balaenoptera ricei. Next base: position 319,767 of record NW_026777428.1, on the reverse strand, counting down.
ATGTTTCAGGACACACCGTACACTTCTCCAGAGTGGCTGTTGGCAATTTACATCCCGCCCATCAGTGTAGCAAGGCTCCCATTTCTCCATGGCCTGTCCTGCATTTCTGGTTTTGAGACTCTTTTCAGCATGGCCCTTTTGACCGATGGGTAGCGAGTCTTCTTTGTAGCGCTGATTTGCCTTTCCAGGTTGCTTTGTTGGCCAAAAAGGGCGTATGCGTTTTTTCCTGAATATATTCAGGAAAAAACGCATACGCCCTTTTTGGCCAAGGGCATCATTGTCAACGTTTTGCCGCTTTTCATGTGCTTTAAAGGCGATTCGAATCTACCTCCTGAAATCTGTTTCCTGCAATTCTGCCTTGATTTCAAATCCTCTTCTTTGCCTTCCCTCAATATATTTGTGGACGAGAGTTATCATTTATAACTCTGCAGGTTTGTGAATTGCAGTGCCCTGAAGCTCCATTTTACAACTCGCTTTTTTGGGAGCTGGCCGCAAAAGCGCAGGATGGCTTCAGGCCCTGTTCCGGTTCCGGGGGGGAGGATGAGCCTGTGGTTCATTCTTCTTCCTGATGGGAAAATAGAGTGACCTGTGCCTGTCCCAACACCAAGAGCTAGTCTCTCACTGGTTCCCCGTCTACCCGTTCATCCTCAGGACAAATTGCAACCTGTACAGAACAGGAGGTTAAAGGTGCTGATGCTCCAAGTAGGGAGATTGTTAGTAAAGCGGCTGGAATGGCGAACCCGGGCACAAGGAGAAGAGAAATGAGGTGCGTATTAGAAACCTTTCCCCATCACATGGTGTACCATCTTTTTGTTTTCTCATGCATGTTTTCGATGTAGGAAGATGCCCTTGAACATGGAGATTTGGGACCCATGCGATGGGTACCACGCAGTATTACTTTAAAGGGTCTGCGTTTGCTCACCCAACCTCACCAAACCTCTCAGCCCCAAGAGTGTCCACCCTTATGTCTCATCCAGCTGTGGGTCTAGATATGGTCAATCCAGGTTGCATCACAGCCCCTGAACGCATTGTGTAAGAATTTCGCTCTCTTTCACTGTCTTTGTTTCATGGGTTTTTCAAAGTAATTTATTTTTATAATGGGGTTTAGCTGCTTTTCACTGCTGTGTTTATGCCGCTTTACACCCACTTGACACACTAAGAGAGAGATATCAATACATAGGTTTTAAGATTATTACTAGTCAGATATATTCTTGTGCGGTGAATAGGGCGTGTTGAGTCCAGTTCTCTGAGCAAGGAGTAGGTCTTGTCTATTACATATTGGGTTTATGGAACGGTATCTGAGCTAATTTGAAACCCTTGTTTTATGTATCACCCCACCTCACTTTTCCCGTTAAGCAGCCATAGTGTGTTTTCTGCATGTGTGACTCTGTTCTGTTTTGTAATTCAGTTCAAGTGTAACGGTTTTTACATTCCCTCTATCAGTGATACCTTATGAGAAGTGTCCTTTTCTGTGTGACTTATTTCACTTAGAATCGCCGTACCTAAATCCACTCATCATGCTGCTACTAGCCTTATGACATTGATTTCATGGCTGAGTGATATTCCATTGTACATAAGGACCACAACTTCTTTATCCATTTTTCTCTTTCCTGGGATATTGAAGGTGGAATGAAGTGGAGGTCCTTGTCAACAGAGCAGCCCTAAACTTTGGGGTGCTTGTGTCTTGCTGATTTTTCATTTTCCCAATTTATACCCCCATGAGTGGAAGTGCCCTATGCTCTCTAAGCTGTGTTTTTTAGATGTTTCAGGACACACCGTACACTTCTCCAGAGTGGCTGTTGGCAATTTACATCCCGCCCATCAGTGTAGCAAGGCTCCCATTTCTCCATGGCCTGTCCTGCATTTCTGGTTTTGAGACTCTTTTCAGCATGGCCCTTTTGACCGATGGGTAGCGAGTCTTCTTTGTAGCGCTGATTTGCCTTTCCAGGTTGCTTTGTTGGCCAAAAAGGGCGTATGCGTTTTTTCCTGAATATATTCAGGAAAAAACGCATACGCCCTTTTTGGCCAAGGGCATCATTGTCAACGTTTTGCCGCTTTTCATGTGCTTTAAAGGCGATTCGAATCTACCTCCTGAAATCTGTTTCCTGCAATTCTGCCTTGATTTCAAATCCTCTTCTTTGCCTTCCCTCAATATATTTGTGGACGAGAGTTATCATTTATAACTCTGCAGGTTTGTGAATTGCAGTGCCCTGAAGCTCCATTTTACAACTCGCTTTTTTGGGAGCTGGCCGCAAAAGCGCAGGATGGCTTCAGGCCCTGTTCCGGTTCCGGGGGGGAGGATGAGCCTGTGGTTCATTCTTCTTCCTGATGGGAAAATAGAGTGACCTGTGCCTGTCCCAACACCAAGAGCTAGTCTCTCACTGGTTCCCCGTCTACCCGTTCATCCTCAGGACAAATTGCAACCTGTACAGAACAGGAGGTTAAAGGTGCTGATGCTCCAAGTAGGGAGATTGTTAGTAAAGCGGCTGGAATGGCGAACCCGGGCACAAGGAGAAGAGAAATGAGGTGCGTATTAGAAACCTTTCCCCATCACATGGTGTACCATCTTTTTGTTTTCTCATGCATGTTTTCGATGTAGGAAGATGCCCTTGAACATGGAGATTTGGGACCCATGCGATGGGTACCACGCAGTATTACTTTAAAGGGTCTGCGTTTGCTCACCCAACCTCACCAAACCTCTCAGCCCCAAGAGTGTCCACCCTTATGTCTCATCCAGCTGTGGGTCTAGATATGGTCAATCCAGGTTGCATCACAGCCCCTGAACGCATTGTGTAAGAATTTCGCTCTCTTTCACTGTCTTTGTTTCATGGGTTTTTCAAAGTAATTTATTTTTATAATGGGGTTTAGCTGCTTTTCACTGCTGTGTTTATGCCGCTTTACACCCACTTGACACACTAACAGAGAGATATCAATACATAGGTTTTAAGATTATTACTAGTCAGATATATTCTTGTGCGGTGAATAGGGCGTGTTGAGTCCAGTTCTCTGAGCAAGGAGTAGGTCTTGTCTATTACATATTGGGTTTATGGAACGGTATCTGAGCTAATTTGAAACCCTTGTTTTATGTATCACCCCACCTCACTTTTCCCGTTAAGCAGCCATAGTGTGTTTTCTGCATGTGTGACTCTGTTCTGTTTTGTAATTCAGTTCAAGTGTAACGGTTTTTACATTCCCTCTATCAGTGATACCTTATGAGAAGTGTCCTTTTCTGTGTGACTTATTTCACTTAGAATCGCCGTACCTAAATCCACTCATCATGCTGCTACTAGCCTTATGACATTGATTTCATGGCTGAGTGATATTCCATTGTACATAAGGACCACAACTTCTTTATCCATTTTTCTCTTTCCTGGGATATTGAAGGTGGAATGAAGTGGAGGTCCTTGTCAACAGAGCAGCTCTAAACTTTGGGGTGCTTGTGTCTTGCTGATTTTTCATTTTCCCAATTTATACCCCCATGAGTGGAAGTGCCCTATGCTCTCTAAGCTGTGTTTTTTAGATGTTTCAGGACACACCGTACACTTCTCCAGAGTGGCTGTTGGCAATTTACATCCCGCCCATCAGTGTAGCAAGGCTCCCATTTCTCCATGGCCTGTCCTGCATTTCTGGTTTTGAGACTTTTTTCAGCATGGCCCTTTTGACCGATGGGTAGCGAGTCTTCTTTGTAGCGCTGATTTGCCTTTCCAGGTTGCTTGGTTGGCCAAAAAGGGCGTATGCGTTTTTTCCTGAATATATTCAGGAAAAAACGCATACGCCCTTTTTGGCCAAGGGCATCATTGTCAACGTTTTGCTGCTTTTCATGTGCTTTAAAGGCGATTCGAATCTACCTCCTGAAATCTGTTTCCTGCAATTCTGCCTTGATTTCAAATCCTCTTCTTTGCCTTCCCTCAATATATTTGTGGACGAGAGTTATCATTTATAACTCTGCAGGTTTGTGAATTGCAGTGCCCTGAAGCTCCATTTTACAACTCGCTTTTTTGGGAGCTGGCCGCAAAAGCGCAGGATGGCTTCAGGCCCTGTTCTGGTTCCGGGGGGGAGGATGAGCCTGTGGTTAATTCTTCTTCCTGATGGGAAAATAGAGTGACCTGTGCCTGTCCCAACACCAAGAGCTAGTCTCTCACTGGTTCCCCGTCTACCCGTTCATCCTCAGGACAAATTGCAACCTGAACAGAACAGGAGGTTAAAGGTGCTGATGCTCCAAGTAGGGAGATTGTTAGTAAAGCGGCTGGAATGGCGAACCCGGGCACAAGGAGAAGAGAAATGAGGTGCGTATTAGAAACCTTTCCCCATCACATGGTGTACCATCTTTTTGTTTTCTCATGCATGTTTTCGATGTAGGAAGATGCCCTTGAACATGGAGATTTGGGACCCATGCGATGGGTACCACGCAGTATTACTTTAAAGGGTCTGCGTTTGCTCACCCAACCTCACCAAACCTCTCAGCCCCAAGAGTGTCCACCCTTATGTCTCATCCAGCTGTGGGTCTAGATATGGTCAATCCAGGTTGCATCACAGCCCCTGAACGCATTGTGTAAGAATTTCTCTCTCTTTTACTGTCTTTGTTTCATGGGTTTGTAAAAGTAATTTATTTTTATAATGGGGTTTAGCTGCTTTTCACTGCTGTGTTTATGCCGCTTTACACCCACTTGACACACTAAGAGAGAGATATCAATACATAGGTTTTAAGATTATTACTAGTCAGATATATTCTTGTGCGGTGAATAGGGCGTGTTGAGTCCAGTTCTCTGAGCAAGGAGTAGGTCTTGTCTATTACATATTGGGTTTATGGAATGGTATCTGAGCTAATTGGAAACCCTTGTTTTATGTATCACCCCACCTCACCTTTCCCGTTAAGCAGCCATAGTGTGTTTTCTGCATGTGTGACTCTGTTCTGTTTTGTAATTCAGTTCAAGTGTAACGGTTTTTACATTCCCTCTATAAGTGATACCTTATGAGAAGTATCCTTTTCTGTGTGACTTATTTCACTTAGAATCGCCGTACCTAAATCCACTCATCATGCTGCTACTAGCCTTATGACATTGATTTCATGGCTGAGTGATATTCCATTGTACATAAGGACCACAACTTCTTTATCCATTTTTCTCTTTCCTGGGATATTGAAGGTGGAATGAAGTGGAGGTCCTTGTCAACAGAGCAGCCCTAAACGTTGGGGTGCTTGTGTCTTGCTGATTTTTCATTTTCCCAATTTATACCCCCATGAGTGGAAGTGCCCTATGCTCTCTAAGCTGTGTTTTTTAGATGTTTCAGGACACACCGTACACTTCTCCAGAGTGGCTGTTGGCAATTTACATCCCGCCCATCAGTGTAGCAAGGCTCCCATTTCTCCATGGCCTGTCCTGCATTTCTGGTTTTGAGACTTTTTTCAGCATGGCCCTTTTGACCGATGGGTAGCGAGTCTTCTTTGTAGCGCTGATTTGCCTTTCCAGGTTGCTTGGTTGGCCAAAAAGGGCGTATGCGTTTTTTCCTGAATATATTCAGGAAAAAACGCATACGCCCTTTTTGGCCAAGGGCATCATTGTCAACGTTTTGCTGCTTTTCATGTGCTTTAAAGGCGATTCGAATCTACCTCCTGAAATCTGTTTCCTGCAATTCTGCCTTGATTTCAAATCCTCTTCTTTGCCTTCCCTCAATATATTTGTGGACGAGAGTTATCATTTATAACTCTGCAGGTTTGTGAATTGCAGTGCCCTGAAGCTCCATTTTACAACTCGCTTTTTTGGGAGCTGGCCGCAAAAGCGCAGGATGGCTTCAGGCCCTGTTCTGGTTCCGGGGGGGAGGATGAGCCTGTGGTTAATTCTTCTTCCTGATGGGAAAATAGAGTGACCTGTGCCTGTCCCAACACCAAGAGCTAGTCTCTCACTGGTTCCCCGTCTACCCGTTCATCCTCAGGACAAATTGCAACCTGTACGGAACAGGAGGTTAAAGGTGCTGATGCTCCAAGTAGGGAGATTATTAGTAAAGCGGCTGGAATGGCGAACTCGGGCACAAGGAGAAGAGAAATGAGGTGTGTTTTAGAAACCTTTCCCCATCACATGGTGTACCATCTTTTTGTTTTCTCATGCATGTTTTCGATGTAGGAAGATGCCCTTGAACATGGAGATTTGCGACCCATGCGATGGGTACCACGCAGTATTACTTTAAAGGGTCTCCGTTTGCTCACCCAACCTCACCAAACCTCTCAGCCCCAAGAGTGTCCACCCTTATGTCTCATCCAGCTGTGGGTCTAGATATGGTCAATCCAGGTTGCATCACAGCCCCTGAACGCATTGTGTAAGAATTTCTCTCTCTTTTACTGTCTTTGTTTCATGGGTTTGTAAAAGTAATTTATTTTTATAATGGGGTTTAGCTGCTTTTCACTGCTGTGTTTATGCCGCTTTACACCCACTTGACACACTAAGAGAGAGATATCAATACATAGGTTTTAAGATTATTACTAGTCAGATATATTCTTGTGCGGTGAATAGGGCGTGTTGAGTCCAGTTCTCTGAGCAAGGAGTAGGTCTTGTCTATTACATATTGGGTTTATGGAACGGTATCTGAGCTAATTTGAAACCCTTGTTTTATGTATCACCCCACCTCACCTTTCCCGTTAAGCAGCCATAGTGTGTTTTCTGCATGTGTGACTCTGTCCTGTTTTGTAATTCAGTTCAAGTGTAACGGTTTTTACATTCCCTCTATAAGTGATACCTTATGAGAAGTGTCCTTTTCTGTGTGACTTATTTCACTTAGAATCGTCGTACCTAAATCCACTCATCATGCTGCTACTAGCCTTATGACATTGATTTCATGGCTGAGTGATATTCCATTGTACATAAGGACCACAACTTCTTTATCCATTTTTCTCTTTCCTGGGATATTGAAGGTGGAATGAAGTGGAGGTCCTTGTCAACAGAGCAGCCCTAAACTTTGGGGTGCTTGTGTCTTGCTGATTTTTCATTTTCCCAATTTATACCCCCATGAGTGGAAGTGCCCTATGCTCTCTAAGCTGTGTTTTTTAGATGTTTCAGGACACACCGTACACTTCTCCAGAGTGGCTGTTGGCAATTTACATCCCGCCCATCAGTGTAGCAAGGCTCCCATTTCTCCATGGCCTGTCCTGCATTTCTGGTTTTGAGACTTTTTTCAGCATGGCCCTTTTGACCGATGGGTAGCGAGTCTTCTTTGTAGCGCTGATTTGCCTTTCCAGGTTGCTTGGTTGGCCAAAAAGGGCGTATGCGTTTTTTCCTGAATATATTCAGGAAAAAACGCATACGCCCTTTTTGGCCAAGGGCATCATTGTCAACGTTTTGCTGCTTTTCATGTGCTTTAAAGGCGATTCGAATCTACCTCCTGAAATCTGTTTCCTGCAATTCTGCCTTGATTTCAAATCCTCTTCTTTGCCTTCCCTCAATATATTTGTGGACGAGAGTTATCATTTATAACTCTGCAGGTTTGTGAATTGCAGTGCCCTGAAGCTCCATTTTACAACTCGCTTTTTTGGGAGCTGGCCGCAAAAGCGCAGGATGGCTTCAGGCCCTGTTCTGGTTCCGGGGGGGAGGATGAGCCTGTGGTTAATTCTTCTTCCTGATGGGAAAATAGAGTGACCTGTGCCTGTCCCAACACCAAGAGCTAGTCTCTCACTGGTTCCCCGTCTACCCGTTCATCCTCAGGACAAATTGCAACCTGTACAGAACAGGAGGTTAAAGGTGCTGATGCTCCAAGTAGGGAGATTGTTAGTAAAGCGGCTGGAATGGCGAACCCGGGCACAAGGAGAAGAGAAATGAGGTGCGTTTTAGAAACCTTTCCCCATCACATGGTGTACCATCTTTTTGTTTTCTCATGCATGTTTTCGATGTAGGAAGATGCCCTTGAACATGGAGATTTGGGACCCATGCGATGGGTACTACGCAGTATTACTTTAAAGGGTCTGCGTTTGCTCACCCAACCTCACCAAACCTCTCAGCCCCAAGAGTGTCCACCCTTATGTCTCATCCAGCTGTGGGTCTAGATATGGTCAATCCAGGTTGCATCACAGCCCCTGAACGCATTGTGTAAGAATTTCTCTCTCTTTTACTGTCTTTGTTTCATTGGTTTGTAAAAGTAATTTATTTTTATAATGGGGTTTAGCTGCTTTTCACTGCTGTGTTTATGCCGCTTTACACCCACTTGACACACTAAGAGAGAGATATCAATACATAGGTTTTAAGATTATTACTAGTCAGATATATTCTTGTGCGGTGAATAGGGCGTGTTGAGTCCAGTTCTCTGAGCAAGGAGTAGGTCTTGTCTATTACATATTGGGTTTATGGAACGGTATCTGAGCTAATTTGAAACCCTTGTTTTATGTATCACCCCACCTCACCTTTCCCGTTAAGCAGCCATAGTGTGTTTTCTGCATGTGTGACTCTGTCCTGTTTTGTAATTCAGTTCAAGTGTAACGGTTTTTACATTCCCTCTATAAGTGATACCTTATGAGAAGTGTCCTTTTCTGTGTGACTTATTTCACTTAGAATCGTCGTACCTAAATCCACTCATCATGCTGCTACTAGCCTTATGACATTGATTTCATGGCTGAGTGATATTCCATTGTACATAAGGACCACAACTTCTTTATCCATTTTTCTCTTTCCTGGGATATTGAAGGTGGAATGAAGTGGAGGTCCTTGTCAACAGAGCAGCCCTAAACTTTGGGGTGCTTGTGTCTTGCTGATTTTTCATTTTCCCAATTTATACCCCCATGAGTGGAAGTGCCCTATGCTCTCTAAGCTGTGTTTTTTAGATGTTTCAGGACACACCGTACACTTCTCCAGAGTGGCTGTTGGCAATTTACATCCCGCCCATCAGTGTAGCAAGGCTCCCATTTCTCCATGGCCTGTCCTGCATTTCTGGTTTTGAGACTTTTTTCAGCATGGCCCTTTTGACCGATGGGTAGCGAGTCTTCTTTGTAGCGCTGATTTGCCTTTCCAGGTTGCTTGGTTGGCCAAAAAGGGCGTATGCGTTTTTTCCTGAATATATTCAGGAAAAAACGCATACGCCCTTTTTGGCCAAGGGCATCATTGTCAACGTTTTGCTGCTTTTCATGTGCTTTAAAGGCGATTCGAATCTACCTCCTGAAATCTGTTTCCTGCAATTCTGCCTTGATTTCAAATCCTCTTCTTTGCCTTCCCTCAATATATTTGTGGACGAGAGTTATCATTTATAACTCTGCAGGTTTGTGAATTGCAGTGCCCTGAAGCTCCATTTTACAACTCGCTTTTTTGGGAGCTGGCCGCAAAAGCGCAGGATGGCTTCAGGCCCTGTTCTGGTTCCGGGGGGGAGGATGAGCCTGTGGTTAATTCTTCTTCCTGATGGGAAAATAGAGTGACCTGTGCCTGTCCCAACACCAAGAGCTAGTCTCTCACTGGTTCCCCGTCTACCCGTTCATCCTCAGGACAAATTGCAACCTGTACAGAACAGGAGGTTAAAGGTGCTGATGCTCCAAGTAGGGAGATTGTTAGTAAAGCGGCTGGAATGGCGAACCCGGGCACAAGGAGAAGAGAAATGAGGTGCGTTTTAGAAACCTTTCCCCATCACATGGTGTACCATCTTTTTGTTTTCTCATGCATGTTTTCGATGTAGGAAGATGCCCTTGAACATGGAGATTTGGGACCCATGCGATGGGTACTACGCAGTATTACTTTAAAGGGTCTGCGTTTGCTCACCCAACCTCACCAAACCTCTCAGCCCCAAGAGTGTCCACCCTTATGTCTCATCCAGCTGTGGGTCTAGATATGGTCAATCCAGGTTGCATCACAGCCCCTGAACGCATTGTGTAAGAATTTCGCTCTCTTTCACTGTCTTTGTTTCATGGGTTTTTCAAAGTAATTTATTTTTATAATGGGGTTTAGCTGCTTTTCACTGCTGTGTTTATGCCGCTTTACACCCACTTGACACACTAACAGAGAGATATCAATACATAGGTTTTAAGATTATTACTAGTCAGATATATTCTTGTGCGGTGAATAGGGCGTGTTGAGTCCAGTTCTCTGAGCAAGGAGTAGGTCTTGTCTATTACATATTGGGTTTATGGAACGGTATCTGAGCTAATTTGAAACCCTTGTTTTATGTATCACCCCACCTCACTTTTCCCGTTAAGCAGCCATAGTGTGTTTTCTGCATGTGTGACTCTGTTCTGTTTTGTAATTCAGTTCAAGTGTAACGGTTTTTACATTCCCTCTATAAGTGATACCTTATGAGAAGTGTCCTTTTCTGTGTGACTTATTTCACTTAGAATCGCCGTACCTAAATCCACTCATCATGCTGCTACTAGCCTTATGACATTGATTTCATGGCTGAGTGATATTCCATTGTACATAAGGACCACAACTTCTTTATCCATTTTTCTCTTTCCTGGGATATTGAAGGTGGAATGAAGTGGAGGTCCTTGTCAACAGAGCAGCCCTAAACTTTGGGGTGCTTGTGTCTTGCTGATTTTTCATTTTCCCAATTTATACCCCCATGAGTGGAAGTGCCCTATGCTCTCTAAGCTGTGTTTTTTAGATGTTTCAGGACACACCGTACACTTCTCCAGAGTGGCTGTTGGCAATTTACATCCCGCCCATCAGTGTAGCAAGGCTCCCATTTCTCCATGGCCTGTCCTGCATTTCTGGTTTTGAGACTTTTTTCAGCATGGCCCTTTTGACCGATGGGTAGCGAGTCTTCTTTGTAGCGCTGATTTGCCTTTCCAGGTTGCTTGGTTGGCCAAAAAGGGCGTATGCGTTTTTTCCTGAATATATTCAGGAAAAAACGCATACGCCCTTTTTGGCCAAGGGCATCATTGTCAACGTTTTGCCGCTTTTCATGTGCTTTAAAGGCGATTCGAATCTACCTCCTGAAATCTGTTTCCTGCAATTCTGCCTTGATTTCAAATCCTCTTCTTTGCCTTCCCTCAATATATTTGTGGACGAGAGTTATCATTTATAACTCTGCAGGTTTGTGAATTGCAGTGCCCTGAAGCTCCATTTTACAACTCGCTTTTTTGGGAGCTGGCCGCAAAAGCGCAGGATGGCTTCAGGCCCTGTTCTGGTTCCGGGGGGGAGGATGAGCCTGTGGTTCATTCTTCTACCTGATGGGAAAATAGAGTGACCTGTGCCTGTCCCAACACCAAGAGCTAGTCTCTCACTGGTTCCCCGTCTACCCGTTCATCCTCAGGACAAATTGCAACCTGTACAGAACAGGAGGTTAAAGGTGCTGATGCTCCAAGTAGGGAGATTGTTAGTAAAGCGGCTGGAATGGCGAACCCGGGCACAAGGAGAAGAGAAATGAGGTGCGTATTAGAAACCTTTCCCCATCACATGGTGTACCATCTTTTTGTTTTCTCATGCATGTTTTCGATGTAGGAAGATGCCCTTGAACATGGAGATTTGGGACCCATGCGATGGGTACCACGCAGTATTACTTTAAAGGGTCTGCGTTTGCTCACCCAACCTCACCAAACCTCTCAGCCCCAAGAGTGTCCACCCTTATGTCTCATCCAGCTGTGGGTCTAGATATGGTCAATCCAGGTTGCATCACAGCCCCTGAACGCATTGTGTAAGAATTTCGCTCTCTTTCACTGTCTTTGTTTCATGGGTTTTTCAAAGTAATTTATTTTTATAATGGGGTTTAGCTGCTTTTCACTGCTGTGTTTATGCCGCTTTACACCCACTTGACACACTAACAGAGAGATATCAATACATAGGTTTTAAGATTATTACTAGTCAGATATATTCTTGTGCGGTGAATAGGGCGTGTTGAGTCCAGTTCTCTGAGCAAGGAGTAGGTCTTGTCTATTACATATTGGGTTTATGGAACGGTATCTGAGCTAATTTGAAACCCTTGTTTTATGTATCACCCCACCTCACTTTTCCCGTTAAGCAGCCATAGTGTGTTTTCTGCATGTGTGACTCTGTTCTGTTTTGTAATTCAGTTCAAGTGTAACGGTTTTTACATTCCCTCTATAAGTGATACCTTATGAGAAGTGTCCTTTTCTGTGTGACTTATTTCACTTAGAATCGCCGTACCTAAATCCACTCATCATGCTGCTACTAGCCTTATGACATTGATTTCATGGCTGAGTGATATTCCATTGTACATAAGGACCACAACTTCTTTATCCATTTTTCTCTTTCCTGGGATATTGAAGGTGGAATGAAGTGGAGGTCCTTGTCAACAGAGCAGCCCTAAACTTTGGGGTGCTTGTGTCTTGCTGATTTTTCATTTTCCCAATTTATACCCCCATGAGTGGAAGTGCCCTATGCTCTCTAAGCTGTGTTTTTTAGATGTTTCAGGACACACCGTACACTTCTCCAGAGTGGCTGTTGGCAATTTACATCCCGCCCATCAGTGTAGCAAGGCTCCCATTTCTCCATGGCCTGTCCTGCATTTCTGGTTTTGAGACTTTTTTCAGCATGGCCCTTTTGACCGATGGGTAGCGAGTCTTCTTTGTAGCGCTGATTTGCCTTTCCAGGTTGCTTTGTTGGCCAAAAAGGGCGTATGCGTTTTTTCCTGAATATATTCAGGAAAAAACGCATACGCCCTTTTTGGCCAAGGGCATCATTGTCAACGTTTTGCCGCTTTTCATGTGCTTTAAAGGCGATTCGAATCTACCTCCTGAAATCTGTTTCCTGCAATTCTGCCTTGATTTCAAATCCTCTTCTTTGCCTTCCCTCAATATATTTGTGGACGAGAGTTATCATTTATAACTCTGCAGGTTTGTGAATTGCAGTGCCCTGAAGCTCCATTTTACAACTCGCTTTTTTGGGAGCTGGCCGCAAAAGCGCAGGATGGCTTCAGGCCCTGTTCCGGTTCCGGGGGGGAGGATGAGCCTGTGGTTCATTCTTCTTCCTGATGGGAAAATAGAGTGACCTGTGCCTGTCCCAACACCAAGAGCTAGTCTCTCACTGGTTCCCCGTCTACCCGTTCATCCTCAGGACAAATTGCAACCTGTACAGAACAGGAGGTTAAAGGTGCTGATGCTCCAAGTAGGGAGATTGTTAGTAAAGCGGCTGGAATGGCGAACCCGGGCACAAGGAGAAGAGAAATGAGGTGCGTTTTAGAAACCTTTCCCCATCACACGGTGTACCATCTTCTGGGTTTCTCATGCATGTTTTCGATGTAGCAAGATGCCCTTGAACCTGGAGATTTGGGACCCATGCGATGGGTACCACGCAGTATTACTTTAAAGGGTCTGCGTTTGCTCACCCAACCTCACCAAACCTCTCAGCCCCAAGAGTGTCCACCCTTATGTCTCATCCAGCTGTGGGTCTAGATATGGTCAATCCAGGTTGCATCACAGCCCCTGAACGCATTGTGTAAGAATTTCGCTCTCTTTCACTGTCTTTGTTTCATGGGTTTGTAAAAGTAATTTATTTTTATAATGGGGTTTAGCTGCTTTTCACTGCTGTGTTTATGCCGCTTTACACCCACTTGACACACTAAGAGAGAGATATCAATACATAGGTTTTAAGATTATTACTAGTCAGATATATTCTTGTGCGGTGAATAGGGCGTGTTGAGTCCAGTTCTCTGAGCAAGGAGTAGGTCTTGTCTATTACATATTGGGTTTATGGAACGGTATCTGAGCTAATTTGAAACCCTTGTTTTATGTATCACCCCACCTCACTTTTCCCGTTAAGCAGCCATAGTGTGTTTTCTGCATGTGTGACTCTGTTCTGTTTTGTAATTCAGTTCAAGTGTAACGGTTTTTACATTCCCTCTATAAGTGATACCTTATGAGAAGTGTCCTTTTCTGTGTGACTTATTTCACTTAGAATCGCCGTACCTAAATCCACTCATCATGCTGCTACTAGCCTTATGACATTGATTTCATGGCTGAGTGATATTCCATTGTACATAAGGACCACAACTTCTTTATCCATTTTTCTCTTTCCTGGGATATTGAAGGTGGAATGAAGTGGAGGTCCTTGTCAACAGAGCAGCCCTAAACTTTGGGGTGCTTGTGTCTTGCTGATTTTTCATTTTCCCAATTTATACCCCCATGAGTGGAAGTGCCCTATGCTCTCTAAGCTGTGTTTTTTAGATGTTTCAGGACACACCGTACACTTCTCCAGAGTGGCTGTTGGCAATTTACATCCCGCCCATCAGTGTAGCAAGGCTCCCATTTCTCCATGGCCTGTCCTGCATTTCTGGTTTTGAGACTTTTTTCAGCATGGCCCTTTTGACCGATGGGTAGCGAGTCTTCTTTGTAGCGCTGATTTGCCTTTCCAGGTTGCTTTGTTGGCCAAAAAGGGCGTATGCGTTTTTTCCTGAATATATTCAGGAAAAAACGCATACGCCCTTTTTGGCCAAGGGCATCATTGTCAACGTTTTGCCGCTTTTCATGTGCTTTAAAGGCGATTCGAATCTACCTCCTGAAATCTGTTTCCTGCAATTCTGCCTTGATTTCAAATCCTCTTCTTTGCCTTCCCTCAATATATTTGTGGACGAGAGTTATCATTTATAACTCTGCAGGTTTGTGAATTGCAGTGCCCTGAAGCTCCATTTTACAACTCGCTTTTTTGGGAGCTGGCCGCAAAAGCGCAGGATGGCTTCAGGCCCTGTTCCGGTTCCGGGGGGGAGGATGAGCCTGTGGTTCATTCTTCTTCCTGATGGGAAAATAGAGTGACCTGTGCCTGTCCCAACACCAAGAGCTAGTCTCTCACTGGTTCCCCGTCTACCCGTTCATCCTCAGGACAAATTGCAACCTGTACAGAACAGGAGGTTAAAGGTGCTGATGCTCCAAGTAGGGAGATTGTTAGTAAAGCGGCTGGAATGGCGAACCCGGGCACAAGGAGAAGAGAAATGAGGTGCGTTTTAGAAACCTTTCCCCATCACACGGTGTACCATCTTCTGGGTTTCTCATGCATGTTTTCGATGTAGCAAGATGCCCTTGAACCTGGAGATTTGGGACCCATGCGATGGGTACCACGCAGTATTACTTTAAAGGGTCTGCGTTTGCTCACCCAACCTCACCAAACCTCTCAGCCCCAAGAGTGTCCACCCTTATGTCTCATCCAGCTGTGGGTCTAGATATGGTCAATCCAGGTTGCATCACAGCCCCTGAACGCATTGTGTAAGAATTTCGCTCTCTTTCACTGTCTTTGTTTCATGGGTTTTTCAAAGTAATTTATTTTTATAATGGGGTTTAGCTGCTTTTCACTGCTGTGTTTATGCCGCTTTACACCCACTTGACACACTAACAGAGAGATATCAATACATAGGTTTTAAGATTATTACTAGTCAAATATATTCTTGTGCGGTGAATAGGGCGTGTTGAGTCCAGTTCTCTGAGCAAGGAGTAGGTCTTGTCTATTACATATTGGGTTTATGGAACGGTATCTGAGCTAATTTGAAACCCTTGTTTTATGTATCACCCCACCTCACTTTTCCCGTTAAGCAGCCATAGTGTGTTTTCTGCATGTGTGACTCTGTTCTGTTTTGTAATTCAGTTCAAGTGTAACGGTTTTTACATTCCCTCTATAAGTGATACCTTATGAGAAGTGTCCTTTTCTGTGTGACTTATTTCACTTAGAATCGCCGTACCTAAATCCACTCATCATGCTGCTACTAGCCTTATGACATTGATTTCATGGCTGAGTGATATTCCATTGTACATAAGGACCACAACTTCTTTATCCATTTTTCTCTTTCCTGGGATATTGAAGGTGGAATGAAGTGGAGGTCCTTGTCAACAGAGCAGCCCTAAACTTTGGGGTGCTTGTGTCTTGCTGATTTTTCATTTTCCCAATTTATACCCCCATGAGTGGAAGTGCCCTATGCTCTCTAAGCTGTGTTTTTTAGATGTTTCAGGACACACCGTACACTTCTCCAGAGTGGCTGTTGGCAATTTACATCCCGCCCATCAGTGTAGCAAGGCTCCCATTTCTCCATGGCCTGTCCTGCATTTCTGGTTTTGAGACTTTTTTCAGCATGGCCCTTTTGACCGATGGGTAGCGAGTCTTCTTTGTAGCGCTGATTTGCCTTTCCAGGTTGCTTGGTTGGCCAAAAAGGGCGTATGCGTTTTTTCCTGAATATATTCAGGAAAAAACGCATACACCCTTTTTGGCCAAGGGCATCATTGTCAACGTTTTGCCGCTTTTCATGTGCTTTAAAGGCGATTCGAATCTACCTCCTGAAATCTGTTTCCTGCAATTCTGCCTTGATTTCAAATCCTCTTCTTTGCCTTCCCTCAATATATTTGTGGACGAGAGTTATCATTTATAACTCTGCAGGTCTGTGAATTGCAGTGCCCTGAAGCTCCATTTTACAACTCGCTTTTTTGGGAGCTAGCCGCAAAAGCACTGGATGGCTTCAGGCCCTGTTCTGGTTCCGGGGGGGAGGATGAGCCTGTGGTTAATTCTTCTTCCTGATGGGAAAATAGAGTGACCTGTGCCTGTCCCAACAACAAGAGCTAGTCTCTCACTGGTTCCCCGTCTTCCCGTTCATCCTCAGGACAAATTGCAACCTGTACGGAACAGGAGGTTAAAGGTGCTGATGCTCCAAGTAGGGAGATTGCTAGGAAAGCGGCTGGAATGGCGACCCCGGGCACAAGGAGAAGAGAAATGAAGTGCGTTTTAGAAACCTTTCCCCATCACATGGCGTACCATCTTTTTGTTTTTTCATGCATCTTTTCGATGCAGGAAGATGCCCTTGAACCTGGAGATTTGGGACCCATGCGATGGGTACCACGCAGTATTACTTTAAAGGGTCTGCATTTGCTCACCCAACCTCACCAAACCTCTCAGCCCCAAGAGTGTCCACCCTTATGTCTCATCCAGCTGTGGGTCTAGATATGGTCAATCCATGTTGCATCACAGCCCCTGAACGCATTGTGTAAGAATTTCTCTCTCTTTCACTGTCTTTGTTTCTTGGGTTTTTCGAAGTAATTTATTTTTATAATGGGGTTTAGCTGCTTTTCACTGCTGTGTTTATGCCGCTTTACACCCACTTAACACACTAACAGAGAGATATCAATACATAGGTTTTAAGATTATTACTAGTCAGATATATTCTTGTGCGGTGAATAGGGCGTGTTGAGTCCAGTTCTCTGAGCAAGGAGTAGGTCTTGTCTATTACATATTGGGTTTATGGAACGGTATCTGAGCTAATTTGAAACCCTTGTTTTATGTATCACCCCACCTCACCTTTCCCGTTAAGCAGCCATAGTGTGTTTTCTGCATGTGTGACTCTGTTCTGTTTTGTAATTCAGTTCAAGTGTAACGGTTTTTACATTCCCTCTATAAGTGATACCTTATGAGAAGTGTCCTTTTCTGTGTGACTTATTTCACTTAGAATCGTCGTACCTAAATCCACTCATCATGCTGCTACTAGCCTTATGACATTGATTTCATGGCTGAGTGATATTCCATTGTACATAAGGACCACAACTTCTTTATCCATTTTTCTCTTTCCTGGGATATTGAAGGTGGAATGAAGTGGAGGTCCTTGTCAACAGAGCAGCCCTAAACTTTGGGGTGCTTGTGTCTTGCAGATTTTTCATTTTGCCAATTTATACCCCCATGAGTGGAAGTGCCCTATGCTCTCTAAGCTGTGTTTTTTAGATGTTTCAGGACACACCGTACACTTCTCCAGAGTGGCTGTTGGCAATTTACATCCCGCCCATCAGTGTAGCAAGGCTCCCATTTCTCCATGGCCTGTCCTGCATTTCTGGTTTTGAGACTTTTTTCAGCATGGCCCTTTTGACCGATGGGTAGCGAGTCTTCTTCGTAGCGCTGATTTGCCTTTCCAGGTTGCTTGGTTGGCCAAAAAGGGCGTATGCGTTTTTTCCTGAATATATTCAGGAAAAAACGCATACGCCCTTTTTGGCCAAGGGCATCATTGTCAACGTTTTGCCGCATTTCATGTGCTTTAAAGGCGATTCGAATCTACCTCCTGAAATCTGTTTCCTGCAATTCTGCCTTGATTTCAAATCCTCTTCTTTGCCTTCCCTCAATATATTTGTGGACGAGAGTTATCATTTATAACTCTGCAGGTTTGTGAATTGCAGTGCCCTGAAGCTCCATTTTACAACTCGCTTTTTTGGGAGCTGGCCGCAAAAGCGCAGGATGGCTTCAGGCCCTGTTCTGGTTCCGGGGGGGAGGATGAGCCTGTGGTTAATTCTTCTTCCTGATGGGAAAATAGAGTGACCTGTGCCTGTCCCAACACCAAGAGCTAGTCTCTCACTGGTTCCCCGTCTACCCGTTCATCCTCAGGACAAATTGCAACCTGTACAGAACAGGAGGTTAAAGGTGCTGATGCTCCAAGTAGGGAGATTGTTAGTAAAGCGGCTGGAATGGCGAACCCGGGCACAAGGAGATGAGAAATGAGGTGCGTTTTAGAAACCTTTCCCCATCACACGGTGTACCATCTTCTGGGTTTCTCATGCATGTTTTCGATGTAGCAAGATGCCCTTGAACCTGGAGATTTGGGACCCATGCGATGGGTACCACGCAGTATTACTTTAAAGGGTCTGCGTTTGCTCACCCAACCTCACCAAACCTCTCAGCCCCAAGAGTGTCCACCCTTATGTCTCATCCAGCTGTGGGTCTAGATATGGTCAATCCAGGTTGCATCACAGCCCCTGAACGCATTGTGTAAGAATTTCGCTCTCTTTCACTGTCTTTGTTTCATGGGTTTTTCAAAGTAATTTATTTTTATAATGGGGTTTAGCTGCTTTTCATTGCTGTGTTTATCCCGCTTTACACCCACTTGACACACTAACAGAGAGATATCAATACATAGGTTTTAAGATTATTACTAGTCAGATATATTCTTGTGCGGTGAATAGGGCGTGTTGAGTCCAGTTCTCTGAGCAAGGAGTAGGTCTTGTCTATTACATATTGGGTTTATGGAACGGTATCTGAGCTAATTTGAAACCCTTGTTTTATGTATCACCCCACCTCACCTTTCCCGTTAAGCAGCCATAGTGTGTTTTCTGCATGTGTGACTCCGTTCTGTTTTGTAATTCAGTTCAAGTGTAACGGTTTTTACATTCCCTCTATCAGTGATACCTTATGAGAAGTGTCCTTTTCTGTGTGACTTATTTCACTTAGAATCGTCGTACCTAAATCCACTCATCATGCTGCTACTAGCCTTATGACATTGATTTCATGGCTGAGTGATATTCCATTGTACATAAGGACCACAACTTCTTTATCCATTTTTCTCTTTCCTGGGATATTGAAGGTGGAATGAAGTGGAGGTCCTTGTCAACAGGGCAGTCCTAAACTTTGCGGTGCTTGTGTCTTGCTGATTTTTTATTTTCCCAATTTATACCCCCATGAGTGGAAGTGCCCTATGCTCACTAAGCTGTGTTGTTTAGATGTTTAAGGACACACCGTACACTTCTCCAGAGTGGCTGTTGGCAATTTACATCCCACCCATCAGTGTAGCAAGGCTCCCATTTCTCCATGGCCTGTCCTGCATTTCTGGTTTTGACACTTTTTTCAGCATGGCCCTTTTGACCGATGGGAAGCGAGTCTTCTTTGTAGCGCTGATTTGCCTTTCCAGGTTGCTTGGTTGGCCAAAAAGGGCGTATGCGTTTTTTCCTGAATATATTCAGGAAAAAACGCATACGCCCTTTTTGGCCAAGGGCATCATTGTCAACGTTTTGCCGCTTTTCATGTGCTTTAAAGGCGATTCGAATCTACCTCCTGAAATCTGTTTCCTGCAATTCTGCCTTGATTTCAAATCCTCTTCTTTGCCTTCCCTCAATATATTTGTGGACGA